>NW_010972981.1:6818553-6884295 GCF_000737465.1 Haliaeetus leucocephalus | reverse complement strand
ACACTGGAGAACTAAACTTTTGTCTTAAGTTCTTTAAAATGGCTCAAAAGAATTGCAAACTTGAGAATCGTGTTTAGACTTTTTTGTATTGTGTTTAATAATACATGGTAATAATGTGCTTCCATATGCACAGATTGCAGAAAGCATAAACTTTGCAGACAGCTAGTGATACTTTATGTTAGTTTTACAGTCGTAAACAACATATTTCTTCAAGATCTGATGTATCCATACTTTCAATTAGAAAAATAGGAACTTTTTGCACACAGCAGATACGAGGTTATTACAAACAAGCATCTAAATATACTACTGCATATTCAATTCCTTGTTACCAAAGCTTTTACACGCCTAACTGCAAATCCAAGAGAACCCAGTATATGAAGTCTTACACTTCCAAAATAAATTCTGCTAAGAAGGGGAAGACATGTTTTGGCATATTCCTCCAATTCAAAATTGCACTAAAATCTACCTTTCTGGTTTTTTTCCTTCAGGCGTATTTAAGAGGTTTTTAAACCCAAAATGTATATTTTAAGAAAGACCATACTCATTTGGATTAATTTTACTACCAAATAAGCCACTGTATTTCCAGAAGTATAGTAATCTGAGTAATACTAGTCCAAATTTACTTGGGGAACAGAAATAGTATTCTGCCCTTTTCTGTTGCTGATATTTCAGTGGAGAACTGAGGAAAGGTAAATGCAATGAAATTTAATAGAAAATTTGAATGGCAATTGACAATCTCACATTATCAAATACATAGAAAGGAGTATTCAGCAGTAACCCATAATGCTAACCGCAAACTAAGAGTCATTAAAAATATGTTTATGAGATATTCTACTTTCAAGAGGTTTTGAAACAGAGATCTGCTGCATCTGTTGCCATTCCTGGGCTCATTAAGCTGACAGAAGTTTCTAACTATCACAGCTTTAGATACATTACCTTCCTCATGGATCAAATGTAACATTTTATAGCACTATATATGAGTAGTACTGCAGTATATTGAAATTTGGGGAGCAGTGTGGCAAAAATGGCAGAATCTCCCATTAATACTGATCTCAAAAAAAGATTCTTATCTAAGGGTGGAAATTCATCCATAAACTCATAGATACTTATGCCTAAATTTGATTTTTTTCAGATCTCGTATTTTGTTCTAACCTACTCTAAAACCTAGACACACTTTTGAAATATATGAGTACTGATTTTTTAAAAAATTAAGGTTTCATCAGTTTAAGTTTTGATTTTGAAATGTCTGTTTAAAAAATGAAATTAATATTTCCAGCTTTAATTATGGTAAGTTTTTCATTCATCCTGAAGCTCCATCACAACTCAATTTAGTGATAGCTGAAGAGGTAATGAACTCCTGAATTTGCTTGAGGACAACTTATTTCAACAAAAGGTATTTAGTTTATAACGTGGTTTATAAAGGAGGAAAAGTTGTTTGTATGTGGTCTGTTAAAAGGGGGAGAAAGGCAAGCATATGGTTGTACTCCTGTATGTTTAATCAATTTAAATAGAATTCTACAAAATTGCATAGGAATTAGCTGGATTTTTTTAAACGAAAAAACCTCATGGAACTCAATCATGAATTTTGCAAATTAAAGGTGCTGGTTTTTGCTTCTTGACTGCAATAAAAATGGTACCTTTGTATCTCACACAGCTCTAGCTACAGCCTCTTCATGATCATGCCCATGACTTTTGGCCTTTAGTCTGCAGTACAAATATAATGATTGTTAAGTGGGGAAAGAAGACTTAGTAAAAAATAATCGATCCCTACCACCACTCTAGAGTTCAGCCCAAGTCATTTAAAATAGTGCACATGTCTCATTAACAAATGTTTTATTTTATATGCCTTTAGCAAACCTTAACCTCTGTGGAAGAACTGTCATTTACTGAAAAGAATAAAATTCAACATAATACTTCCATTTTGTCCGGACTTAGTCATTTCAGTGTAATTAGCTGAAGTTGGCTTCTTCTTTTTTTGCACTTGGGACACATCTGGGAACTTGTCAAGAGCGTCATAAGGAGAAAACAAGCTGGCTGGATTGTTATACAATTTTGTCTACCTCATACTTTTTGCACAAATAAAAAGTATTGACACTAAATCTAATTCCATTTATTTCTCAAATGCATGAATGACTCTGCTGGTTCATGAAATTTAGCCCAAGTAGTATGGCAGAGCTGGACAACTAATAAATTCATCTTCAAGGTCTCATTGAGGGGAAAGTTCCCAGACTTCTATGCTGCCCTTTTCTGCATTCACCATGTCTTCTGCAAAGTTAGACTGCAACAGGTTAAAACCAGTGAATTCTGTTTTTTCCTCTGTAATAATGCTTAATTTTTTAATGCTTTAGTTTGATTAAATTTTCAAAGCCTATTTCAAGGCAATGCTTCCTATTGCTTCTGTGGTGTACTTATCATTAACATAGTTTCATAGATGGCCATTAAACCAAGATTTAACAATGAAATCTAACAATTTAAGTGACTAATAGACCCAAGTCCAGAAAAGTAAGCAGGTATCTAAGAGAGACACAGGCAGAATTTATATTTCTGTTCTCAAAATGGTAACCCTGAGAAACACTACTCAGCTATATGAATTTGCTTATACTCCATCTTACATTCAGAGCTTCCTTGACAAATCATAGAATTGTAGAATGTTTTTGGTTGCAAGGGACCTTTAAAGGTCATCTTGTCCAAGCCCCGTGCAATGAACAAGGACATCTTCAACTAGATCAGGTTGCTCAGAGCCCCATCCAGCCTGACCTTGAATGTTTCCAGGGATGGAGCATCTACCACCTCTCTGGGCAACCTTTTCCAAGGTTTCACCACTGTCATTGTAAAAAATTTCTTCCTTAGATCTAGTCTGAATCTACCCTCTTTTAGTTTAAAGCTATTACCCCTTGTCCTATCTCAACAGGGCCTAATAAAAAGTCTGTCCCCATCTTTATTATAAGCCCCCTTTAAATCTTGAAAGGCCTGTCCTGGTTTCAGCTGGGACAGAGTTAACTGTCTTCCTAGTAGCTGGTACAGTGCTATGTTTTGAGTTCAGTATGCGAAGAATGTTGATAACACTGATGTTTCCAGTTGTTGCTAAGTAGTGTTTAGTCTAAAGTCAAGGATTTTTCAGCTTCTCATGCCCAGCCAGCAAGAAAGCTGGAGGGGCACAAGAAGTTGGCACAGGACACAGCCAGGGCACCTGACCCAAACTGGCCAACGGGGTATTCCATACCGTGTGACGTCCCATCTAATATAGGAACTGGGGAGTGGGGGAGGGGAATCGCTACTCGGTGACTAGCTGGGTGTTGGTCAGCAGGTGGTGAGCAATTGCCCTGCGCATCATTTGTACATTCCAATCCTTTTATTACTGCTGTTGTCATTTTATTAGTGTTATCATTATCATTATTAGTTTCTTCTTTTCTGTTCTATTAAACCGTTCTTATCTCAACCCAGGAGTTTTACTTCTTTTCCTGATTTTCTCCCCCATCCTACTGGATGGGGGGGACTGAGTGAGCGGCTGCGTGGTGCTTAGTTGCTGGCTGGGGTTAAACCACGACAGGCCACAATAAGGTCTGCCCAGAGCCTTCTGTTCTCCAGGCTGAACAACCCCAACTGTCTCAGCCTGTCTTCATAGGAGAGGTGTTCCCTTCCTCTGATCATTTTTGTGGCGCTTCTCTGGACCCGCTCCAACAGGTCCATGCCCTTCTTGTACTGTTCTAACAACTCTAGTTGTGCTATTCTGTGCAACCTGACTATCGTTCCAGTTTGAAGAGTAGTAATTTGGCTCAGGTTAAGCTGATTAGAGCAGACAGTCCTGAGACAAGTGCCTTTCCACAGAAATGTCTTCCAAGGCTTAATCTCCTAGGACTTCTAAAAACACATCTGACTTTTGCCAGCTATTTAAGGCTTCTTCCAAAATGAAAACACAATATTTGCTTCCTCTAAAACAGTAACCAAGAGAGGAGTGCCCTCCTTTTATATAATGCTAGCAATAGTATTTTCCTTTTACTCATTTTCAGTTCCTTCCTATTTCTAAGGGAATTCAAATCCACAGCTTCCACCTCTCTGGAGATTATTGCAAACTCAGTGTTACAGACAGTTCTGAAATGGAGAGATATTCTCTATCCCTGTTAAAATTGTGCTGTGGGGAATAAAAATAAATTGAGAATTTTTGGAAAAGAAATGGCAGTGGCCAGATAAGGTGATTTTTGTGACACCGTATCTAGGTCATTGCCCCAAACCTTTTTATTCAAAAATGTTTAATACAAATACAGGAACATTATTTGAAGAACTGTAATTGGAAAACTCCCTCTAGGTTCAGTTCCTCAACCAGCACACTACATTCATGTTCTGGCTTCATCTTGCTCTCTTTTTCTCTCCTTGGTTATTAAGTCTTGATTGTTTTCTATGCAATCATGTAGATTCCATAGTGGCGAAAAAAATTCTGATGGACTAGTTGATAAAAGTGTGATAAAGGTAGAGAAATAGCTAGACTGGTAAGAAAAGTGTATTGGAAACACCACAGGCTGAGGATATTAGACTCGTTTTTCTGCCTTCTTGCATGTGTATTCTAATGGCTCGAAAATCATCTCCTGGAGATTGAAACATCACCTTTACACAGAAATTTTAAAAGAGAAAAGCTAACACTCTCTACCTCTATAAGAAGTATTAGCCTGTGGGTATTGCTGCAACAATTTCCCACTACCTCCAGGGCTGTTGGGAGCTTTTAGGACTGATACTCTCTCAGAAACAAATCTGCTTCTAACCACCTTTCTAGATTGCACTAAACTACTAGAGAGCTCTGTAAGTTATGTCTGGTACAGGATCTTAAGACTCTCTTCTGAAGCACTCGTTCTACTTGCTCTCTCACCCAAAGCTGATAGTCTTTCATCTGACTGACTTTTAGTGACACCTAGAATTTGTCTACATGGACAAGAGCAGATAGAACTGAGCTTAAGGATTCAGTTTGGACTTGAAAGCTGCACAATCACATGTGTATCATGCTTTGTTCTTAATATAGCAAGGCTTTTCTATTGCACTATAGTGATGAATTTGTACTTTTCCTTGTACTTTTGTATGTGATATGGACATTGTACATTCAGAAGCCCTGTGTTCCCCACCACTGAGTATTTCTTAAATCATACAGGTACTTTCCCCTTCCTCTCTTGCCGTCTTAAATGATGTTGCCAGAATTGCAGAAGCAAGCAGGGCTAGTTAAAACTCCCAGATAATTCTTGGTCTCCAATGTTTTTCTTAGATCATTAAACTACAATAATATTCTGGCTTAATTTTTTCACAATAAAAAGTGAAATGAAGGAGTTAATAAAATCTATTCAAAATGTGAACTTAATTTGTAATGTAAAACATCTTGAAGGAAGATGGTGCATACAGATCCTATTAATTAGCTTAATCTTAAAAAGATTCCTACAATTAACAGAACACTATATACTCTACCTACAAACTCTACATAAAACTGTGTTGCCATGAGGAAATATAATACCCTTTAACATGCCAATGAGACTATAAAATTAGAATTGAAATTCCCAAACTTTGGGTAGAGAAAAATAATAGTAAATATGGGAGAACAAAGCATGTCAACACTTTAAGCTCAAACTATGCTGAAAACTGATCATGTTTACCTAACTGATTTTCTTAAAGTCTCAGCCTCATTTCAGTATCACACAAGCCATTTCACACAGTCTAAATAAAATATTTTAAGGAGCCATCAATCCATTTGAAGTCTCAGTTTATGTCCTTTCTATGAAAATATACACATCATATGTGTTATGACCCGTGCTGGACAGACCAGGGAGGAGTTGTGAGTTTGGAATTCCCTCAGGCTAAATTAAGGTGAAAGGACACCAAATGATCAGTTAAACATTTTATTCATGGCAGAAGCAGCCTGAACTTGGAAGGTGTAACAGTAGGTGGTGGGGTTTCTCTCAACAGGAATTGGCATGAAACTACCTCAGTAAACTGTGTAACCTGTGGCAACCATATACATCAATTTAGGGAAGAAAATAAGAAGAGCCCTCCCGTTGACTCATGAGGTTCAGAGTGGACCCCCTTGCTTTCTAGACTCCTTCTCAGAGAAGGGCCATGGGGCAGTTAGATCTGCTTGTAGTCCCAGACTTGGTCAATGGTTCTATGTCTAAAGGGATGAGGTGTAGGGATTATGAAAAAAGGAGAAAGAGAAAGAAAAGGGAGAGAAAGAGGAAAAGAAAAGGGAGAGAAAGAGGAAAAGAAAAGAGAAAGATTTCATTGGTCCTGGGTCCAGCGCTGTTCCAGTCAGCCTAGAGGTCCAGTTCTGGTGGGTGTGGGCATGTAGGGCTTCAGTTTGTGTCCTTTTATCATCTTCTTGCCCCTCCTTTAGGCAGGCACTCGAACTCATTAGGCTAATTAGGCATCATGCACGGTTTGTGCTTCCAGAACCTTTGGGAAATGGGTCGGTGGGCTTGGTGTCATTTGGGGAGTAACTTCGCCTTCCCTGCAGACATGACCGTTGTTTGATCTTTGGCCATACCTGGTGAGCTGCCTTGCTCAGCGTATCAGAACAGGGAGCTGCGCATCCTCTGGCACAGCCTCCCTGTCCTGTTGCTGATGTCCTGAGCTGATCCACTTCTCACTTGTAGTTCCTTGCTAGGCAGGGTTCCTTGTTCCACAGAACTTGCCCCACCACAATGTTTGAGACATTAACTCTTTCAGTCCCTCACAATATGTCATTATGTATAATGTATCCCAATAAACAGGATCTTTACTAGTAAAAGGCCGCATACTTTGTATTAAACGGACAGTGTGGGGTCTCAGGACTGCTTTGGAATTGCCTTGGCCTGAACTGGTTTTAATGTGGTTAAACAGCTGACTGGCGGCCAACTGACCACTGCTTCATCAATTTTAGCTGAAACATTGTGAATGTCACCAATGGTAAAGATATGACCCACCAACGTAGTCACTAAAGAACAAATGAAATTGCTTCATATTGTTGTGGCTTGGGACGCTATTGTGCAATTTCCAAACTGTAGCTGGGAACCAATGCAAAGGAGACAGACTATGATCTGAAAAGGTATGAAAATAATCACAAATGCATCCCAGTCCTGGAAAGGTAGAAAGCCCCATCATGAACATCATGCTTCTCTGCAGACCTGGCCAATGGCTCTTGTAGACAGCTTCCCCCCAAGTTCATAGAAAGACTGGCAACACTGACTTTTGGACCCAAAACTGCACTGGTAATACAGCATAAGTTTAAGAAAAAGGGACAGATACTAGAAAATTTTCTTGCATGACAGCTTTAAAGGTGCTATTAATGCAGCTCCTCCGTATTATTCTGGGTGCTGAGTGGAAGTATTACCTTAGCTGGACTGGAGGTAAATGTGAGGTCTTCTGTTTATACTCTTAAGGTTTTAATTAAGCTGTCAATTGTCATTTCCATGTATATATGGTGTGTTCTCTTTTGCCCACAATAATATTTTGTGTATGTATATGCATGTTTACAGATATGTATGTGTATACACCAACGTAATATTTATGCATCTCATCTTTCTTTAGGCATTTGCTGAAATCTACTGGTTTACCTTTAAATACTATGTTGGGAACTCAAGCTCTTCCCTGTTTTTCTGCCTCTACCACACCCCTCATCCATCATAATTTTTAATGTGTTTCATCCACTTTCACAAATCCTTCCACTGCAGGTGTTCATAAATCTGTTTGCTCCCAGGATATATTCTTACCCCCTAAGCTTATTAACTCATAATCCCTACTTCCTAAACTTACGAGCTAACAGATTTTCCTTCCCTCCCACAAATCCATTTGCTTCAGCAATCCATATGTTTTCTTCTGTGCTGAGGTAGAAATTCCCTGTTTCAGACAGATAATCTACTAAATGTCTCTCTGGAGCTACAAAGAAGGAAAGCAGACCAGTTTACCTCCACAGTTGTGGATAGCAAGAACGGGGGATAATAATGAATCAGATCTTGAATTACTTGGGATTTAAGTTGCTTGATTAGCTGGGTATGGAACATAGTAGAAAAATCCCCACAAGTATTTCAGAACTATCCACCCCTATCAATAGCAACAAAGCACACTTCCTCTTTCTTATGCAAAAGCTGCCCACAGCTTTTTAGAAAGGATATATATGTCAGGGAAGGAGTGGGGAGTGATCTTAATCTGTGTTCTTTGGAAATGAACTGACGATTGAAAGGGTGGCTCAAGCAACATCTTAGAGAACAGTTTCATGATTTCTGAAGGAATATTTTTCTAATGGCAATTTTCATTTTGAAGGTGGGAGTTTTGCAATGTTTTTCAAAGGATCAGAGGAAAATGAGAATGTGAGTTGCCCAACTGGTGGAAAAAAAAATGCCAGAACAGGGGTTAGCTTGAGATGGTGCAAGGAGTTATGAATTTGGATTCATGTGATACTGTATGCTCCTGATTATTCCAGTAAATATTGGTTTGGGACATAAGGGTTCAGCAGCTATACCTTGCAATATAAGGAATGTTTGTGACATTGTTGGACACTTGAAAGGATATTTGAATAAAGGGGGAAGCATAAGAAAATACAAAGCTGAAACTGAATAAGTCTACTCCCCCCATCAAGGTGGGGAGGGGAGGATGTTCATCAGAACATCCTTTAATCACATTTACTTTACACTGTCACTGAGAGAGAGACCTTTTGCAGACATTTTTAATGTAAAAAGAGATTATACTATAGGAGGGAAAATGGAAGAGAAAAGACAGTGATTTATATTGCAGTATGCCATCCTTGTGTGCTGCGAAGCAAGTTATTTCAGTTTCTTCCTTGTTTCAGAATGTAGGCCTATTAAATGCTAAAAATGGTAAGATTACCCTTTAAAAAATCATTCATTATATGGTATCAAGTCTTGGAAGGGAGTCTAGGAAGAAAGTAGTGTGCATTTCAATTTAAATGCGGTCCTGTATTGTGATACTTACAAGAAAACCCACAGACAAATCCAGTTTTAATGAGCCCTTACAATATATAAGGAGGGGAAAGCAGACGGATATATTTTTGAAACGAACTGTTAAATGGTGCATCTAACCAATGAGAGGAAGCAAGGAAAAGACAGATTCATTGTCTAAAATGAGCTCTGCAAGAGGTGAAAGCATAAGGCATCGGAAAAAAGGTTCATCTTGCTAACATCTTTACTGTTTTTTCTTCCAAAAGTTCAGATGTTCATTATAGATGCATGGCACTGCTGAGGATGATAAATAATAGTAAAGATCATACAGTTGTCTTTTATATCCATTATTATTTATTTGTTTTACAAAGAAGGCCAGAAGATCTAATTAAGCATTTGGCCTTAATGGAGCTGAGAGCTGTTCTGTATGATGATAAGTAGCAGGCAAAAAGAAAAGTAGGAGGAAGTAAAGGAAGGCAAAGTAGGAGTAAAGTAATTCTGACTGGAATGTAATTGTACAGACAATACAAATTTCAGTCAATTAAAGGAATTTAAGATTTCAAGATTTATTTTAAGCCTGATTTATAGCAAGATTCTAGATGACCATCACCTTCCTTCTCCAGGTAAAACATCTTTGGTTCTTTTTACATGTTTCAATTTAATATTATGGAAACTGTATTAGAGTGATTATATGGTTGATTATTTCAAAGTGAGATAATTTAACTCTTTAATTTCAAAGCCACAAATGTTAGATGCATTTTAATGTCATTAGGTTTGTTTTCTTCCAAAATTTAAGTAATAACAAAACTGATATAGTTCTGTGAAACACTTTGATTTTACCAGAGCTTCATTTTTCCAGAGAAAAATGGGTCTGACAGCATTTTCCTATCCGCTTTTGTAAGCAAGTACTTTCTAGAAGCATTCTTTTGAAAGGTTCAAAGAAATAAGTTGACACTTCACCTTACCAATGGAACCACAACTAGCCTGCTTTTAAAAAGCTCACCTTCTAATAGATGAATAAAAGAAAAAATGGTAATCGGTTAAGCTTTGTCACAGGAGGGTACCAAATATCGAACAGTCATCCGTGAAAAAAGTATAAAGGATCTACAAAGATAAAATGAAACACCAATAACAAGGTCAGATATAACCCAGAGTTAAATTAAAGAGGAAAACAACTCTCTAGCCTTGTATTAAAACCAGAAAGGGCTGTCTCTCTGCATAGCTAGTAGCAGTAATATACAGTTATATGTTAAGTGTATGGTGTTCTAATCACAGACATATCAGTTCCTGACCTTGACATCAAGTAGCTGAATGAGGCAAACAAATAAAAGTGAGGTTAGATGAAAAAGGTGAAGACAGGAAGCTAAAATACAATATTTTAGCATAGCTACTAAGTCTGTTTTTAGCACATAGTAGTCGTAACTTGCCCAGCCTGGAATTTTCTGTCTATCCTGTAGCCAAACTCCTTACCTGAAGTATTGTTTGACTCCTCATTTTGACTTTCAGAAGAGGTAAAGTATTTCTTTCCACACACAGCAGTGAATTTTGGAACCTGCTTCCACCACGGGTTGTGGCAACCAAGGTTATCAGCAGGTTCAGAAAGACTAAACAAATTAGTGGACAAGTCCATTGACTGATAGCAAAAAGACTAGGTATAGGAAATTACTTGTTAAGAGCTCTGACACAACATTTGGAGGACCCCATGGAGAATGAGCTGCAGAAAATGGCTGGGTTTAATTGCTCTTCCTAAATAGCACCTCTTGCCATTTTCTGAAAGAGATACAGTATCCTACTGTCTGCAAGAGGGAGTGAGGCTGACTCAGACCGTTGACCTGACCCAGTTAGGGTAGTTAATGTTCAATACTCCTAAGCATTGATAAAACTGAAAAAGCACGTGTAAGAAAGTATCATCTCTTATTCACAACAGTACCTCATAGAGGTTTCTCACTACTTGGCATTTAAATTCAAAATACAATTAAATGAAGTGTGATCAGAATAAAAATGAAATCTATTTTCACAATAAAAAATCAAACAGTATTGAAAAGCAGGTTTAGACCACAAACATTTAAAGAGAGTTGTAAAGTTAATATATTTAATATGTTTTGAACAGCCATTTTACTTTGATTGCCATTTGATACCATTCTTGTGCAAAGCTAAGGCACATGTTTGGGTTTGAAAAGCTACTATGCTCAAGGTTTTTCTCTGTGCCCAAGCTGTGGTTTCAGAACTCTGTGGCAGTACATTCCCCCACCCCCCCATCCTGCCAGCAGGAAACAAAACTTCTCCAGGAAGGGAGAAGGGGAAGGAAATCCTGGAGTCTGCAGGTTGAAATTTGAACTGGCCAATCAAGATGCGCCAGGTACACCGAGGTGACCCTCCTGGCCAATAGGTCAGATTCGACAGGGGCATAAATGGGGTCCCACCGGAGGACACGTTGGAATCAGTCCCCTCAGAGCAGCGGGTCTGCAGTCGGGGACTCCCCCTGGGGTCGGGGCACCGCCCGAGGTAACTCCTCGAGGGAGAGAGCCCTCAGCTTTTAGGGGAGTGGTATGCGCATTTTGAGCCATCACTTTAAATCTTGGGGATTCTTAGGTCGGCCGTGTAGTATTAATTCTCTTTACATCATTGAGCCTGTGGTTTTATAAAATGTTACAGGACTTCTAACTAACTTTTGCTGAAGAATAAATCTGAGTTTTAACACCTGTTGGATTTGGTTAGTCGTGCATCCATAACAAACTCATATCTTACATGGAAGTTTAAGTACACGTATGACAGCAAAAATTCTCCTGCTGGCCCAGTCACTTCCCTGGGAAAATGTTGTTTACGTGAACAAAATACACCATTCCTTCTCAGCTGATACATACAATATCAAATATGTGTATATTTGCTTAAATACTCCCGTTGTGGTGCAGCTATTGGATTTTTCTTACTCATACTCATTGTATGTCCTCTTCTGTGACATTTGCAGAAAAGCCCAGTAGCCGGGGCACTTTTTAGTTAAAGCAAGTGTTTTCCTCTGTATTAACAGCCCATGAACCAGACTGCCTGGTTCACTCCGGTGGAAATCCTGTGGCACAATTCACTTGTATACAGTGTCAGAGTTTGAATCATGGTCAGAGGGAAGCTGAGGACAGCACAGTCTTCCCACTTGCTCCAGTGGGAAATTGTTCGCATTTTTGATCTGTAGGAAACTTCAGTTATTTTTTAAGGTAAATTTTAAAAATTATATATATTTTCTTAAAAGTTCAAAAAGACATAGCCACAGTATGAGGCAAGGACTGAAGTTTAGAGTCTTATAATTTTTTCACTTCTCATTTCTGCTATTTAATTATAATGTTACTTATAAAATTAATAGCCTTGCTTACTCAGCTTTTTAACATCCCTCACCTTACACATCCATATTTTAAAACAGATGCTGGGGTATGAAGTCAGGCATCTGGGAACTAACAGTATTTTGTCTTATTCTACTTTTGCACTGTAGTAAATGACATGTTTTTGTTGCACAGATATGTATTTCTGACTGAGCAAAATAGTATTTTCCACAAATAAAATAACATAAAAAAGTATATCACCCACAAAATAGATATATTTATGACTATATATCCATACATAGTACATATTGACTATGAGATACACTCATAATATTTCTATTTTTAGACTGTATGTATTTCTACATTAATGATATAGAATGTCTTTAACGAGGATATGACTTCTCTTTTTCAGTCACTGAAATGTTGTCATTTGTGTATGAAAATTCCTTCAAAAGAAGTTCATTGGAACTCTTCCCAGTGAACACATTGCAGTGGCATATTCCATGATCTTCACTTTTTAAAAGTACTGGTGATGAATGAGGACAATGATGTATATTTTTCTTCCACGTGATTTTGAAGAAGGTTAAGTGATTGCAATCTCATTTAAGTTACTACCAATCTGTTAATCTTAAGTGGTTTTTATACTTCTTACATATAGTGTTTGAGACCTTCAGAACATTGACAATATTTACTCTTGAAACACTCTTGTGAGATAGAGAAGTGCTACTAATCTCATTTTAAAAATGAGAAGAGTAAGACCCAAAAGTGATATTGCTGTGTAGAACATGAAAGTTGTGTAAGTGGTCTTGAAAATCTATATTTAAGTGACTCAGTCATGGATGCAGTGAAAGACTGGCAGAACAAAAATTAGTTTTAGAGTTTGAAAGCTGGGGCTAACACCCTGACTGCTAAAGTACCTTTCTAAATAAAGGTATTACATATACAGGAATAATGCTTTACAGGGTCACAACTTCTTTTGAACACCTCTCACAAGCAGTGTCAGTAAGCAATGTCAGGGGACTTAAAGTCTGAGAAAAGGTACAGATGTTATGTAGTTAAGTATATAAATCAATTCATATTGCTGAATGAATACATATGCTTCATACATGCTTCACATGTATAAAGGGCAATCATGTACAGCATATTTTAGATCACACAACCATCTAAATATTAATATTCTTTTGTGAAATGTAGATCTATAGTTACTTTAATACACACATTTGTAAAGTAAATCAGTCAAGACATAATTCAGAATTCACTTCCTTGGGCTTACTTTGCTCCCACTGAGTTTTTGGTTTGGGGAAGAACAAGGTTAAGTTTTTTAAGAAAATAATCATGAAAAGGTTTCTGATTATGTCAGTTTTTAATGGGGAAATAATATCCCTTTGGATAGTATTTAAGATTGTATAATTTATCTTATGTTTCAAAGGACTGGACTCCTGTTTATAGTTCAGTAAGCAGAAAGCTGTTCCTTACTTACGGTTTTCTGTATAATCCAATTGACATATACTTGTTAAAATATTAAGTGTGAAGTATTTAGGCCAGATTTAAATGCAGTAATAAGTAAGGGGATTTGCATAATATTGGGCACTGATGCCAGCTTTGAAATGCCAGCATCATTTTTCACAATTGAAAGCATGGAGCCTTTGCAAAGAATCATTTATTAAGACCAAACCACTGTTTCAATAAAGCATTAGAATTTCCTGCATAGAATAGCCCTTGGGCAGCATTCTGAAGTAATAGTGAATTGCTATTCTAATCCACATTGGAACATTTTAATAAGTGTGATAAATGACTCACAAAGGGCTTCAGGTTTCAACGTCAGTAGAATTAGAATCAGGCAAAGGCTGGGTCTGGGTGATAGATGTAGAGGATTTTTGTGGTAAACAGTTTGCAATGTCAGGACAATACCAGCTTATTGAACTTTCAGAGGCTAAAATCCTGTCCATTTGTCACCTTGTTCCCAGCAGACATAGATGTACATAGAGTAATAGACTTACATTCTTTATCAGCTGATACATTTGTGTAACTCCTAGACCACTTCAAAAAGATCAGAAAAGGAAACATTTAACAAATAAGAGGAAAAAATCAAAAGATGAAATAAAACTAGAAATGCTTTAAATTAAAATATTCAAATAGTGTTGATTTTTTTTATTCCTGCAAATATTTTTATCTTGTAATCACAAAACAAAAACAATCCCTGGCACAGCTAATACTCCCACTAAGCCACTCTGCTTTTCACAATAGTTTCAAACTTCTATGAAATGAGTGTCTTTTGTTTGTTTTCAAGCAAAAAGAAGGAATTAGATGGTCACAATATTTGTTGGGTTTTGAGTTAAAAACAGTTCTAATATTTCCTGTTGAAGAAAAATCAGAAAGAAATTTTCTATTTTTCTGAAGCTTTCCATCTTGTCTCATACTGATATTGGAGGTAATAATATTAGGGTTTCAAACAACATAAAAGGCAAGAGAATGAAAACCAAGAAGCTACTTACCTATGAATAGAACAGCGGTGTGATTAAATTTTACAAGGTTAGATAATACATTGAGGGTAGATCCATCTCACCTAACTTTCACTATCTAAAACTTTATTGTTGAGTGTAAATTACTTGTTCAGGTTCCATCTATCATTATGGGAAAGAGCAGGAACAGCAGTTCATCTTATGTGTTTCACACTTCCTCTGAAAGTGCCTTTTTCTCTCCCAGCACTATGCAGGAGGCCTATCTTAGACTTGGTGGCTAAATTTACAGGGTAAAGATTGGCGAGATGAATCTTAATAGGACAAAATTTTCTATTACTGTTGTATTCTTTGGTTAGGACATTATCTTTTTGTAAAAGCAAGCTAATAGGAGGATAAACTAGTATATTTTTTTCTCATGACAATGACGGAACTAACACTCTTTTAAACGACTGTTAAAATGCTCACTGACTCCAGTGGTGGTTATTCAGTACTTGTGCAAACCAGTTTTATTAAATTAATCTTTTGTTAAACTAGTCTTGAAACACTTAGAATCAAATCCTGCAATATTTCATATTATTGGGCTGTTTCTTTATTGCCTTACATAATGTGCGATAATTTAAAGTATGCAGAGGATGTCAAGGGTGACAAGAAGAGCCTCTGCTGTTATGTTAGTAGTAAAAAGCTAAGCAAGTAATGTTTTTAGCCGGTTTCTGAATGGGATAAGTGATCTAGTGATGAAAGTAAGGCTGAAGTACTCGATGCTTTTTCTGCCTCAGACTTCACCAAAGTCTCCTGGGCTTTGTGCCTGGCAACTGTGAGAAGACGTTTAGAATACTGCATCCAGTTTTGGACCAGTACAGGAAAGATACTGATAATTTGGGGTGAGTTCAACAGAAAGCTCCAAGCTGGGCAGGAGCAGGAGCAGTTGTCCTGTACGGAGAGGCTGAGGGACCTGGACTTGTTCAGCCTGGAGAAGAGATGGCTTTGGGGAGACTTAACAACAGCCACCCAGCACCTATTGAGTGGTGTTTTAGACCAAGGAGTGCTGGTTCATTATGGTTCTAGTAAGAAACGCACTCAGACTCTAAGGTATCATTTAAAATGCTATTTATTAGAGCTAATGCTATAATAAGAGAAAAGCATAGATAATCTTATGTCCCTTCAGATGCTGGGAAGCCTGAGCTGTGTAGCATTGAACAGGACTCCAACCCATGAGCAGCATGCCATGCAGACTCCATCCCTAGTAGATACTCCCTGCTTTCCATCATTCAAGATATTATAGGATTTTCTTGCAAGGAAACAACTCTGTTAATCATTTATACAGTCAAAACAGAAATGATGAGAGAGAAACTCGTGAGAGCTTCTTGCTGTACTTTCAGATAAAGGCAAGGCTGTGCAGGTGGTGTAATCACTGTACTCCTGGGTACGCGGCACAGGCCTGGACATACTCGTGGTAACTGTACTGTGGATCACTAACTCCTTAATGTACTATGGTCTTCCAGTCAGGTTGTACAGTCCTCCAGTACAGAAGGTCATCAAGAAGACAGTGACAGTCTCCTCAAGGGTGCATGGTGGAAGGATGAGAGACAACAGGCATAAATTGAGGTTCAGACTCGATATGTGGAAAAATGTTTTCCCTGAGAGGACAGTCAGACAGTGGAACAGGCAGCCCTGAGAGGTTGTGCAGTCTCCATGCTTCAAGGGTTGAAAACATGACTGGATCATTGTCTGAACAGTCAGGTCTGACCTCGGAGTTGGACTAGAGACCTCCTGAGGTCCTTCCAATCCGAGTTTTTTAATGACGTTATGAACCTATGAACATGGTTGTAATGTGCATGATTCTGGTTAAGCATTTTGCTCACATTTTCCTTTCACACTGAAGAAGTAAACACATCCGTGGAAGAAGCAAACTTAACAAATTTACACGTAAGGAATTCTTAGGAATGTATAAAAAACAAGGGTGATAATTCTTGTTTTGTGTTTATCTTTCTGAATTGCAAATATAGAAATTACTCTAGAGGCCAAAGAGTATTTGAATTACTAAATCTGGAAAAGCAGAAAAAAATCCAACTAAAATGTAAGTTATTTATAAAATACTTCTGGGCCTTTGGCTTCTTAATCTCAAAAAATTCTATTGATCTTTACTTGTGAGCTGAAGGATACTTGGTAGGAGAAAGTGGAAGTTTAATTAATATTTAACTTCACTTTAATGGGCACTTGACAAAAATGTAAATGCTAATCTGAACCCACAAAACAATATGCATCTTTGTGTGCTAAAATAGACCTTTTTATGTAATTTGCACATCACACACACAAATTTAGATGTATACATCTATTTCTTCAGGTATAAGTTTATTTGTAAAATATGGTCAGTGAGGTAGTTTATGTCACAAATATTAAAGTCAACATCATTAAGTGGGATCATTTTCATAAAAGCATAAGGGAAAAATACTGTAATTGCATTTCATTTTATATATACAAATATGTTTTTCATCAGTCAGTAGAAGAAGAGATGCATATCAAGCTTATTTTCTTTCTGTGTATTGTCCCTTTATTGTGTTGTCCTGGTTTCAGCTGGGATAGAGTTAACTGTCTTCCTAGTAGCTGGTACAGTGCTATGTTTTGAGTTCAGTATGCGAAGAATGTTGATAGCACTGATGTTTTCAGTTGTTGCTAAGTAGTGTTTAGACTAAAGTCAAGGATTTTTCAGCTTCTCATGCCCAGCCAGCGAGAAAGCTGGAGGGGCACAAGAAGTTAGCACAGGACACAGCCAGGGCACCTGACCCAAACTGGCCAACGGGGTATTCCATACCGTGTGACGTCCCATCTAATATAGGAACTGGGGAGTGGGGGAGGGGAATCGCTACTCGGTGACTAGCTGGGTGTTGGTCAGCAGGTGGTGAGCAATTACCCTGCGCATCATTTGTACATTCCAAACCTTTTATTATTGCTGTTGTCATTTTATTAGTGTTATCATTATCATTATTAGTTTCTTCTTTTCTGTTTTATTAAACCTTTCTTATCTCAACCCACGAGTTTTACTTCTTTTCCTGATTTTCTCCCCCATCCCACTGGGTGGGGAGGTAGTGAGTGAGCGGCTGTGTGGTGCTTAGTTGCTGGCTGGAGTTAAACCATGACAGTAATTCTTCCTTCACATCTTTGTTTTTCTTTCTTCATGCTTTTTATCCTCTTTTCCAGCTCTTTTTTTTTTCTTCTTCTTCACTTTAGCCATGGTGGTGATGTTCATGCTTTGTCTTGCACTGCCTGTTTTGACTCTAGTAGTCAGAATTTGTGGCTTCTTAGCCTCTTAGGATTTTTTTTTTTTCTCCTGCACAAGAGAACTGAAAGATTTGCAAGTTTTCAAGGTGCTTGTTTGAGTTGTAGTTAGAACAGGAAGGACAGGGAAATTGACAAAGAAGAGCTATTTTAGTCAACATGGTATAACCAATGTCTAAGTTAATCAGCTGTGACTGACAGTTTCATCATTTTTGCTATACTGAAAATATTTTGTAACTGTGCCCCATTTAGCTAACTTTGACTCAGTCCTTCCTAGCCTACAGCGTCTGATCCAATACATGTTCTGGAATGAGTGAGTAGTTCTGAGACAAATTCAGGGGTTAAAAAAAAACACTCCACCTCTCAACAAAACAGTAATTCCAATACATTTTGCCTATTTTTGTTTCCTTTTTTTCCCCATCCTCTGTAAAATTAGAAGATGGAAATATTTATTCCTAAAATATATTCTGATATATAAAAATAAAAATGCCACCTATATTTTAAATATTTCTAGTTTGTCCCATTCCAAAACTCTATTTGTGAACTGAATATAAGTTTTAGAAAATATTGTGCTAGAAATCAGCAGTCCATTTTAAATTGTTTCCATCCTCCATACTCTAATATTTTTATGTAATGTGAAAAAATTGGATCGATGTGAGACAAAATTTAACATATGTACAGCAATGTTGCATTAAATGAAAGCAAAAGGCTTGCGTCACATGTATCCCACAATGTTTATAGCAAAATGACAAAAATATATACCATTTTATGAATTAAACCCACTCTCAGAATCTATATAACCTACTTTAGTACCTTGATTATCAGGAAAATAAATAAGTACATGTCAGTATTCATGCATAGGTAAACTATCAAGACAGGTAAGAGTGTGCTTTTTTTTGCTGGTGATACTGGATTTAAAAAATTAGCATCTCATCTTGTACCACTGACATCATAGTTTTGTAAAACCTCCTAGTGAACTTTGGACATCTATCTATCTACCCATCTACTATCTTAATACTGCACAAGACATGAAACAAATTTGCAGCTCCGATGTCAGCCTTGGAGAGAACTGAACAGTGAACAACTTACCCTAATATCCTCCTTAGTTTTATTAATTTCTAAATGAGAGGGGAAGAGAACAGGTGGTTTATGCTGGTGTTACTACTGCATAAAGTTTGTTTCTGGTAACATATTTGTGTTTTGTTTAGTGTAGTTTTAGATGTCTGAAATAAATAGGAACTTCTATGAGTTCTTTACAGAAACTCATAGATACTATAAATTCAGTGTTTCACACTTTGAAGGTTTTCCAGATATTCAGACTAATTTTTTTCCCCATTTTTTATCTCTTTTGTAAAACATTTTAAACCAGAAAATTACAGAAGAGCAAAGTAAAATTATTCAGAAGTCACACACTTTAATTATCATTTCACATGATGCCTATTTCTCCAATCCAGCCTCAATTCTTCCTGAAGTAAGCTAGTTAGTTAAGGTATTCTCAGTTATGTCACGCAAATGTCATTATGATAAATAAGGTTGTATAAACTGAAAATTCTGCAATACAAAAATTGGTCCTATATCTCTATTAAAATAATTTAATTAACACCCAGACTTTGAGGGTTTTTTTTGGTAGACTATTGAAGAGGGAGAACAGAGTGTGTGCAGAGTAAAGATATTGAAGGATAAAAATACATGTCCTCCTTGCATCATAGCCTCAAGATCAAGTACAGTACTAAAAGAGAATTTCTGAACCTGGAAATATGTAATAGAAATTTCAGAATATCTGAGCAATATAGAAAGAATGTAGTTATATTGTCTACTTCATGGATTTCTCAAATCTGGTTGTGCAGAAATAGAGGCTGGAGAATATGTCACACAGTGATAATGCAGTGCTTAGCAGTACATTAGACCAGTTATTCCCATCTGCGTGCACATCAGAAGATGAACAACACCTGCTTTTGCTTCCTTCCTGTGTTTGCTAGGTACCCTTTCATAACTAGTATGACGTAGCCTAAAGTCTTTAAAAAGGAAAGAGAAAACGTAAATTAGAAAGCACATATGTAGGGCAGCAAGGAAAGTACTTCTGTTGCCGTATCCTCATCTTAACTCGGAGTACCAATGGCACACTTCAGTACATGATATTGGCTATGTTGGTGTTTTTCCACTGTGATTGACACAGATTTCCCTGTATGGGATACACTTAACTATGTACTTGTAAAATGTGTGTTTTGTTAGTCCCAATGATATTAGGATTTTTCTATCTATCTGAACTGTTAGCTCAGATGCAATGCCTTGAAATTTGGTTCTTTTCTTAGACATACTTTCTGCTGACCAAAAATGTTTCCCGATTTAGTGGTTTTTTTTTCAATCCCTGCTCACATGGCAATTTCAGCTAAATGTGTTTCACCTAGATCTGCTTATCTGTACCTCAAGTCTTGACATGCATTTATAACTTGACTGAAGAGATCTGATCCTCAGATTTTAAAGCTGGTTTTCTGATATTTAAATGTCTGTATACAAGCAATTTGTTTCAAGGTACAGACTTCTGCTGGCAGTCCTGTGCCCTTGGCAAACCAACAGATTGCTGATAAAATGCTTAAATTCTCAGTGGGTTTTTTAATATTCCTTTAGATTTTCCACTATTTACCTAAAATTTGTACTAAATAGGGTTTTCTTGCATAAGAAATGATACATAGGATCCTATACCTTGTACAAGTGTGACAGGTGTTTTTTACAGCCTCTGAGAAGCTACACTTTTCAAAATAGCTAGAATTTAGATTAATATCACTGATTATATTAGTAAATTCAAAGCCTGCAAGATTCAGAATCTTTTTCAACTTTTGGCCATGTCATTGAGAACTGCAATACTTCTGTCAAATATTTTATTTTAGACTTTTCAAAAACTTGTCTTTTTTTTTTATTTTTATTAAATTGAGTGATTTTTAAATACAGTACTGGAATATTCCTCCTGTGATAAAAACAATAGTTCCTAATAGAGTGTAGGCAGATGTTTATTCATGGGGAAAAGAATAAAATGGCATTACATTTTTGGTTTCCTACAACCACAGACAGGTTATTGGTTAGAAATTATTATTAATAACTGAAGGGAATTAGAGAGTGCACAAAAATATAGGCAGAAAGCAATGGATTTCACACCTGCAGTGCATCCATGATTTATTCAGTGCAATTCTGCTTTGGAAAGGTATAATAAAAATAAAACTTCTGCTGTTTAGGTGGTTTATTGGATTTATTTTTCTGTGTGTAGAAAACGAGTTTCTTATTACTCCCTTGACATATGAGATGAATTGATAGTAATTTAAATTATACTTCAGATGTATAATGGTCAGAATGGGGAGGAACAAAACATAATAGAAAACTTAAAATGGACAGCATTAGCAATTCCTTCAGTTTTTAAAATTGCCTCAATTATGGCATTTGTTTCTGATGTTTCTGCTCTTCCTTGGGACAAGAAATTTATCAGCCTGAGTGTTTATTCCAAGAGATTGCTATACATTGCTGAAATTTTTAGGGTATTGCCAAACAATAAATTAAAAAAACAAGATAAAACTCAAACCAGTTCTGACTGATCCAGTGATACTTATTGTTCATATACTGTTTGATCTTTTCTGTCTTGCAGTTCATCCAAAAGAACTTTCCATCTTCACTTGGACACTTGGAAATTAAGCCATTATGAAATCAAAGACGTTGTATTCATCAGCGTTTTTTTGTTTGTTTGTTTGTTTTTTTTAATTCCCCCACCCAATTTCTGTTGTTCTCACAAGATGACAAAGCAATACAGTGAAAGATCTATAAAGCTCAAATTTTATCATCTCAGAGGTGGAATTCAAAGATAATAATTCTGTAATCATAGAATCATAGAATGGTTTTGCTTAGAAGGGACGTTTAAAGATCATCTAGTTCCAACCCCCCTGTCATGGCCAGGGACACCTTCCACTAGACCAGGTTGCTCAAAGACCTATCCAACCTGACTTTGAACACTTCCAGGGACGTGGCATCCACAAATTCTCTGGGCAACCTGTTCCAGTGCCTTACCATCCTCACAGTAAAGAAATTCTTACATACAATCTAATTCTACCCTCTTTTAGTTTAAAATCATAACCCTTTTTCCTATCACTAGAGGTCTTGGTAAAAAGTCTCTCTCCATCTTTCTTATAAGCAATAACATTTCCCTGGAGCCTTCTCTTCTCCAGGCTGAACAACCCCAAACTCTTTCAGCCTTTCTACATAAGAGAGGTGTTCCAGCCCTCTGATCATTTTCATGGCCCACCTCTGGACCCGCTCTAACAGGTCAATGCATTTCTTGTACTGAGGACTCCAGAGCTGAACACAGTACTCTAGGTGAGTTCTCACAAGAGCAAAGTAGAGGGGGAGAATCCTGTCCCTCAACATGCTGGTCACGCTTCTTCTGATGCAGCCTAGGATACTACTAGGTTTCTGGGCTGCAAGCACACATTGCCAGCTCATATCTAAATACTTTATCTAGTTAAAGTGGTCATAAAATCTGAAATGATCATATGAGCTTATAGGTAATACAGTTTCTTGCATTATTTACCTTCATGGTTCTTTGATATAAAATTGATTGCTTTACTATGTTTCTTGGTAAAACAGTTGGAAGTAAGTTTTGTGAAAACTAAGTTGGTTTGATTTAGTATTAAACTAAAATGTTCAAGTTGAATCATCAAATTAATATGTTCAAAATATCATATAAATTTAGGTTTTGGGGTAGATCTTTCTGTGTAATCTTCAAGCTATTTTAAAATTACACAGTTAATAAACAATAATGTTAAAAGTACTATATCCAAGCAAAATAGAATAAAATGAAAGACATGGCTGAGGAAAACAATGCAAAAGCACTTTAAAAATTCTGGATCTGTTGTATTCTTAGTTGTGTTCATGTGAACATAAAGTAGTTCCAATGATATAAAATTGGCTATTTTATAGTCATTGTCTGAAAACAAAAATTACTACTTTGTGAATATGAATATAAAGTTTTCTTCTATACATCCTTCCTCCCCACTGCAATGCACATCCCTCTCTAAAGAAATTCAGTTTGTCAGTAAACGGATCTGGAAATCATTGGTATTAGTTACCAGCAGTCTCAACTCACAACATATTTATGCTTTCCTTGGCTTTCTCCTTGGTGACATGATTCCCTAGAGTATTGTCCTACTACTTCCTGCTACATACTACCTCTTTGTCCCAAAAGACAAATTGTGAAGCTAAAGAAGAAAAGTCAGGCTGGCTACCATTAGGTCTCTGGGGATTCCTCCCTGAAGTAACATGTTCCCTTAAGATTCATGCAGCAGACAGTGTCTGGTTCCTACCTCCATCCTGCTCCTTCCATCACTCTCTGAAGAAATAATGCTGCAACTACAAGTTATAACATGGAAAGACAGCATCAGAGTAGTGAAAGAAATATATAGTATTCCAAGCAAAGTAGGAACCTGAACTGGGTCCAAAGGCATCGTTTGGGCTTTTTAGGAATCAGTTTCATCTCCTCTGAGTACCAAGTTCAGGCACACATCATGAAATTAGAGAACTGTACTATCTCAACAGCAAACTTTTTTAAAGGTCTTTTAGTTAGATTTTGTCTTCCCTTCTTGCAGACAGTTTTCAGCTCTGTAAGTAGTTCCATTATTGAAATAAGACTATTCAAACACTTTTTATGAATACTAGTGACAGAATCTTGACCTTTGAGAGGATTTGAAAGTATTATTTTTATCATTAAGATCTGGATGTTCATTTTCTTGCCTGTAATTATCAAGGGGGCTGTGCCCATGTAAGGCTTTGTACCTACAGACACAGAACTTTTGTATTTTATATAATATCTATGTCTGTCTATAGAGACATACATACACACCATTAGGGAGCAAGAGACATTTGAGATAAAAGTGGCAGATCACTTGCTATCTCTGTCAGCTCTCATATGTCTTTTTTTAATCAATTTTATCTTTTTTTTATTTATGTATCCATTTTTTGTTGTTATCAGAGGCATAGGCACCTGAAAATAGACGATATAATTAAAAAGGAAAGATTTGCATCAATTAATAATAAGCTTCCCTACATTTCCATGTATTGTGTCCCTTGAAATTATGAAAAGGAGGGATCCCATCTGTTGCCAATGTGAATCTGGAAGCAAGAATCACCATTTCTCATTTTCAGCAACTGCATTATCTGTCCAGTCAAAAAAATGTAATAGAAGAAATGAAAAAAGATATAACATGCATGCAACTGCCACAATGCTGAGGCCTTTAAATAGCTTTAACTCTCTAAAGGGAATGCAAGTGCACTAGGTCCCTAAAGGATTATACTATCGAGTCATGCTTTGTAATTTTATTAAAGACAGGATTATGTTACCTGTTTATATTTCAAATTCAAACTCTAAAATAAAAATTCAATATCCATCTATTTGGACATAGAAGTTCAAAAGGACACTGTTTATTAAAAAAATGACAATTGCCCTTTAATCCACAGGAAAGAAATTCTAGAGTAGAGCATACAGCAACTGTTAATTCAGCATGTTCTTGCTGCTGATATGATTTTAACCCAGGAGAATATTAAATGAAATCATGAAGTAATGGAAAGGATGAGCATGTTAAAAGGGCTGAGGCAGAGACCAAGGGAGACTGATGATGCAATTACCCTTCTTCTAGGCTGTGCAGTACTAATGTGATAAGGGCCTGCATAGTTCAACAGTAAGGATGAAGAGGCTAACAATAATTCTCAATTTAAAGTAGGTTTTCTTTGTGCTGGTAAAATGCCCTGCATCTCATTGATTAGAATGCGAAGAAAGTTCTACATTGTGTCATGCTATTTGCAAAAGAAAATGCTAAAAGAGAGGTATTCGAATACTATTTAATGAGAAGTGAGAAAGATAAAGAATGGAGGAAGAAAGAATTGAGCAAATGTTAAGTTTAACCCCACCAATACATTACTAACAACAATAACTTACTGAATATTTATAGAAGCAGTAGATTAGTAAAGCTTCCTGAAAATCCCTCCATTGTTCCTCACAGGCAAAATTCACATTTAGAACCTGCCTTGCTCTCTAATAATATTTGACTTTGTGGGTATTTTTCATGTAAGAGGTAATATTGTTAGATTGACCATTCACTTACACTGCCTTTTATAATCTATTAAGATTTGTAAAACTGAAGCCTTTTTCTGAGTTGATCCAGAATGCACAGTGCTGGCTTACTACTGAAACTGATGTAGCTTGAATGATATTTTTCCTGATTTATTGCAATGAAACTGAGTGCAGAGTTAAATCCATAGTCCTTGCTACAGAGTAAACTTGGCCAAACTTCATATAAGGCTTTTACAGTCATTGTAAAACAGTTCAGGAATCAGAATTAGTCTTATTTTGCATGAAAGGCTATATTACACCATAAGGAGTGTGAGAGACTAAAAGAGTTAATGTCTCAAACATTGTGATGGGGCAAGTTCTGCACAACAATGAACACTGAACCACAGGTGAAAAGAAACTGATCAGCACAGATTAGCACAGGACATCAGCAACAGGACAGGGAGGCCGTGCAGGAGGATGCGCAGCTCCCTGTTCCGATACGCTGAGCAGGGCAGCTCACCAGGTATGGCCAAAGATCAAACAACGGTCATGTCTGCAGGGAAGGAGAAGTTACTCCCCAAATGACACCAAGCCCACCGACCCATTTCCCAAAGGTTCTGGAAGCACAAACCGTGCATGATGCCTAATTAGCCTAATGAGTTCGAGTGCCTGCCTAAAGGAGGGGCAAGAAGATGATAAAAGGACACAAACTGAAGCCCTACATGCCTGCACCCACCAGAACTGGACCTCTAGGCTGACTGGAACAGCGCTGGACCCAGGACCAATGAAATCTTTCTCTTTTCTTTTCCTCTTTCTCTCCCTTTTCTTTCTCTTTCTCCTTTTTTCATAATCCCTACACCTCATCCCTTTAGACATAGAACCATTGACCAAGTCTGGGACTACAAGCAGATCTAACTGCCCCATGGCCCTTCTCTGAGAAGGAGTCTAGAAAGCAAGGGGGTCCACTCTGAACCTCATGAGTCAACGGGAGGGCTCTTCTTATTTTCTTCCCTAAATTGATGTATATGGTTGCCACAGGTTACACAGTTTACTGAGGTAGTTTCATGCCAATTCCTGTTGAGAGAAACCCCACCACCTACTGTTACACCTTCCAAGTTCAGGCTGCTTCTGCCATGAATAAAATGTTTAACTGATCATTTGGTGTCCTTTCACCTTAATTTAGCCTGAGGGAATTCCAAACTCACCACAACTCCTCCCTGGTCTGTCCAGCACCGGTTGTGAGAAGGAGCTGTTGTGGTTTAATGCCAGCCAGCAACTAAGCAGCAACTAAGAGTTTTCACACAGCCAGTACCTAAGCACCACCCAGCTGTTTGCTCACTCCCCTGAAATAGGATGGGGGAGAGAATGGGAAGGGTAAAAGTGAGAAAAATCATGGGTTGGGATGAAGACAGTTTAATAGGTGAAGGAAAAGCCACATACACAAGCAAAGCAAAACAAGGATCCTATTTGCAGGCAGGTGTTCAGCCAGCTCCAGGAAAGCAGGGCTCCATCATGCTTCATGGTTACTTGGGAAGACAAACGGCATAACTCCGAACATCCCCCCTTCCTTCTTCTTCCCCCAGCTTTATGTGCTGAGCATGACGTCATATGGTCAGTTGGGATCAGCTGTCCCAGCTGTGTCCCCTCCCAACCTCTTGTGCCCCCCCAGCCTACTCACTGGTGTGGTGGGGTGAGAGCCAGAAAAGGCCTTGACTCTGTGCAAGCACTGCTCAGCAGTAACAAAAAACATCAGTGTGTTATCAATGCTGTTTTCAGCACAAATCCAAAACATAAGCCCATACTAGCTACTGTGAAGAAAATGAACTCTACCCCAGCCAAAACCAGCACAGGAGCTATACTCTACTTTCTGTAATATTAATGTAAATAACTTCATCAGTTCATTATCCTTTCTTACAATAAAATTTGGAGACGTTTTCATTATTTTAAGTAAAGTTCAATGAACAGGTTGTGTGTTTCTTTCTAAAGTTGATGTTACCATGGCTTGATTTATCGTTGCATCAGTTTTCAAATTCCACATCAGTTAAATATTTTATACACTGTTGTCACCAAACTTCTGGTAAAATAAGTCATGATCATTTTTGGACAAGATCTTCTGAAGGACCTGCAGTTCACCTTAAAGTTAGAAGAGAGTTTGCCTTACAAGAGGATCAAGACTGAAGGCTCTGAAGACTATCATGATCTGCTTTTTGCTCCTGAGTTCACTGGTAAGTATAACAGTCTTGCTTGTCTCTGCATAATGACTTCTTATATTCATGGCGTTTTATGGGAAATAATTTTGTGCACTGGGAAAACATGGTATTTAATAATGTGTAATACTGAAATTTAGAAATGTAATATTGTATAGGAATGCAAGATGCAAGAGGCATCTTAACCTTTCATGTTTATGTAGCTTACTGTAAAGTAGATTTACAGTTTTAATTGACTGAAGATTATTACCTTCTGATATCTATTTGGCAGTGTAGAACTGAGTTTGGTCTTATTCCAGTTTTAATGTTTATTTACTCTTATTTCTTCAAAGCTGGGAATTGTAGGTGTTGATCCAGTGATTTGGGCAATTTCCCCCATAAATTAGGAAACAGAGTCCAAGACATAAATAAGTGTTTCCCTATAAATATACCAGACTCTACCCATACCACCAACAATTTGAAGAAAAAAGGGAAATAAATGGTGCAGTTTGTGTGTGGGGGGGTGCGGCTTCAGTGTGCCCAGAACATTAATAAATCCAAGCTTCTGTAGATCAAAGCTATCCAATGATATTCTTCACTGGCCTACCTGAAATGAAGTCTATGAAAAACTGTCATGATCAATGACAGTCACTCTATTTGCAGCTTCACTAAATACAAACTGGAAGATGATGAAGACTGTACAGCTTGTCATTCACAAAGTTAGGATAAAGACCGATTAGGCACCTTGGAAATGTGCATAAAATGTTTTTTGTACTGCACTTGAACATATCTACACAGATTAATTCAATTTTCAGCATCAGCAGCCATTGCTGCAACCACTCTTTCACAGATAGTGAAAATACTTGTCTGGGTTGTTGCTTTTTTCCTCATAAATATCATGATCAGCTGAGCTCAGTTGTCTTTAGTTGCCCCTGAAAAATATCTGAATTATCTTGTTCCTCCAGAACCAATTATGATGCAGCTGTTTTGGGGTCATGCTGACAATCTCTGTTATGACTCTACAGAATGCTCTGATTGAAGGAATGTAGGACCTGTTCCTTTTCTCTAACATCAAGCAGAAGGGGACAGCTACTCAGTTATTCATACAGGAAAATTATCACAGAAGATGGTTAACTACATGCCATTTGGACCAGTGTCCTTGAGTACCAGTTTTTCACCATATTAATTCATCCCTGGGTTTCACTCAAGGGCAAACTGAGTATTTTCCTCACTAAGAAACAAGGAACTAGGGTGAGTTTTCACCTCTAAAATGAATGACAAAATCTGTGCCAGATCGCTCCTGATCTCACCATGTCCTCCAGAAGGCATATCCTGAAGCTTCCTTGACCTTAAATGCTGTGTCTAAAGCCCATATATTTCACTTTAGTCACTAGAAAAAGCCCCACAGTTAAAGCTGGTGGACTGAGGATCTACAAGTAGATGAAAACATGGATCTGGTAAATACCTACATAAAACATGTGCTTTGCTGATAAATGTTGTAGATTTCTAGGAAGTAGCAGGTGAAATAGGAAGTGATGTGGCAGAGGCAGGCTTCAAACAAAACAGCAAGGCTTATGGCTTCTAAGCAAAAGAAAATGAAGTCACAGGCATGTGCTTGGAAGAGAGGAGCCAGCCCACAGCTACAGTTAGTCACAGCTGTGTGTTCTAGGTCAAGCAGCACAAAACCTTTGAGAGGACCTTCTCCCTGTGAGATCAGGACTGACATTGTGTGTAAGTATTCTTTGGCTACTCAGGCAAATACAAACATGAATCATCAGACACTGGAAAGCTCCCAGAAAAAAAAAACCAAAAATGACCTAACATCAGAGCACACCTCCAGCATGGTGCAGGAACAGAGCTTATGTGGTTGGGAGAGATCTGGGAAAGAAAAAGAGTTTAAGCATGTAACACATGATGACTAATGCAGCAAGCAGTTTCTGCTGATCAAGAGATAAGCATCACTAAGACATACTGTAATGAAGGAATCATGCTTGTACAAACAGACTCCTTCCTTGTCCATGTTCCCCACAAAGAAAGGGATGTATGGGCTTTTCCAGAGGAGCATCCTGTGCTTTTTGCATTACTTAGCTGTTGGGATTTTTCTTGATGTTCAGCAGAAGTCACAAGGGTTGGGAAGTAACTAAAAGATTGAAGAGTAGTATAATCTCTAGTTAATGGCCTTGTTTAGTAGTATCTACTACTCCGTACAGCTGGGAAAGTCATACTAGGCTGCCTAGAGGGAATACCATAGGTATAGATCGTGGAGGACTAGAGGGCTTAGAGGATGGTATTGCTTGCTTCAGAGATAAACAGACCTGAAAGGTACATGCTTTCCTCTAACATCATTACAGATCAGGTGATAGTTTACAAACTCCCCAGAGCAATGGTGATCCTCTCCAATGCCACAATGAAGCTTCTGAAGGCCATTTGCTCACCCAAGAGAGCAGGCACCAGTTCTTCACACAGGCTCCAAATGCAAGCCCACTAATTCTTAATTTCCTGAGTTGTCAGGTGGTCAGTAGATGCCTATCAATATTAATTCAATTAGGAATTTCAGTGTTTAGGAAGACTAGTTCAAGCCGTGTTTCAGGGTTCATGGTCATTTACAAAGTAAATATGGGAACTAAGCAAGAAATAATAAAATTATCCAAATGATCACTTTCTGCATGTGCAGCCACTATGACCAGCTGGTCTCTCTGTCCACGATCGTGACCTGAGGTCATAGGTTTTGTAGTGTTCGCTACATATCAAGGTGCCACGATTAGATCACTGGTCGGCCTGGACCAGGGAAAGAGACAGATAACACACACAGTGTGAGCGCCCACTTCTGCCTTTTATTGCGCAGTTAATTCCTTTTATACTAACAAGGGTAGGCGGGATTACAGATACGTCATAGGGCTGTGACTAACCCTCCATCTTTCCATGACATTGCGAGATCTTCTGAACGCCGTTCCCTACAAGGTTTTTTTTATTAAAAACTCTTTTTACAGAACTTAGATGAAGGCAGAGGTGCTACCTTTTGGTTCTTTAATCAAAATAATTATTGCAAAGCTGAACACATGCATTGAACCCTCTTTGTTACATCATTTCCTGAAGCTGTTTCCTAATTTTGCTAAATAAAATATTAAACATAAATTGCAGCTATCTAACTACTAAGTTCACATGAAGCAGAAAAAAAACGAAAAAAATTAGATTCTACTCTTTATGTCACATTCTTTCTTATTTTCTTATGTAGGGTTTTTCTGCAAATTTTCTCAAAATCAGGCTGAAACACAAAGAGTTATGTCAAGTAGGCCAAGGTCTGAGCCTACAGCGATGATAAAATCCCACCAGGAGGTGCTTGTCTCCTTCTGCCAAATCTGTTATCTAAAGAGGACAAAGCTGACCGGAGTCCTAACTCTGGAATAGCTAACACCTGGGACAAATAGGATAGGTAACTGCTACCACATCAGCTGGACATCTCCACTTCCCTTACTGTCTAGGATGAAGAAAGGTTCAATGAATCCAAGCTCTACAGAGCTTTTTGCAGATCTCATTGCTTTACCAGATAAGGTAAATGTCTTTGCAGTTTGATCATTGTCAGAATTACCAGCAGTGCTCACTGAGTGCAAAGAGATGTTTTCATTGTATGAAGAGCAAAAAGGAGTGAGTGAATTGTGCCAACTCTGGGCACTTACCCAGAGTCTTCCAATGTGGTCATAATTTAAATTTGAACCAGAATAATTGGAGTGAGATGGCTGTGTTAGAGAAGTCTGTTGTTTATTCCTGTTGGATGATGGCTTAGGCAAAAATTGTTGTTTACAAAATCTTTCCAAATAGCAGACTTTAGGAATATGAACAAGAGTCAATCCCATATGAGTTGAAGCAAGAACAAAAGGCAATCCCTGAGATAACTACCACAGTATAGAGTTACAGTACCAGCAGAGATGGCAATATAGGCATACGACCTATGTATCCATTCTCTTTTTTGCTGCCATTTCAAGGTCTTGCCTTTCATTAAATCATTTTGAGTACTGGTGTACTGTTTTGTTGACTAACTCTTTATGCTCCTTTCTGGGTTAAAACTGTACCTGAACCTCACTGTGTTCAGGCATATTAATGTAAAACTCAAAGAATTAATTTATTTGCGGATGCAAGCTAGTGAGGAGAACTGTGTCTATTCTCAAACAATGGCATTTAATGTATCACTGGGACTGAGACACATCCAAACCTGAGATCTGAATTAGCTGTAACTGAAGGATGTGGTCCTGGAATAAACTGCTTTTTTTGATATCCAAGTATTCACACCAGGACAGAAAGTCAGGCATATAATACAGCTACAATAACTTTTTTTTCTGTAGATATTACTCATTACTTAAATTGTTCACATATGTTTCTCCAAGAGAGCTGTGATATAAATTATAGCAGATAATTTAGATGATGAATTATGACTTCCTTATAAAGTTCTTTTAGGTTAACCTAAGCAAATCAAGGGCAGAACAAAATAGCTACTGCCATAGCTTATTTCAGCATAAGTACCCCATAAAAATACTAGAATAATATGTTAACAGAGAAACTATTTAGGGATGAATCCATCAATTCCTAAAGTCACGTATTTTTATTAATGGTTGCACTAGATTAACATCAGGAGATAGTTTCCCAATACTTTATTGCGCTGTACTCAAAGGAATAAGATACCCTTGTTCTACATCTTGTCACCCCATAATACAGAAGTGATTTTACTTTGTTTAGTTTCAAAACTGGAGAATATTATTATTATTATTGTTGTTGTTGTTGTTGTTGCTATTACCATTATCATCATTTTCATTATTTTCATTATTTTGCAGCTTGATATAAGTATTAGTGCTAAAGTATAAAACAGATGTTTAATCAGTTTTCACATAAATTCCTTTTGCACATAACTTAGAACAACCTATAAATTTGGGTTTTGTTATAATCCATTTAATAACCTAGTCATTAATATATGTAATATCTTCAAGTACTCAGTATTTTACATGAAAAAACTCCTGAACTATAATAATCTTTTTTTCTTTCAGGAAATTAAAAATAGCATATATCAATAACAACAGAAATGCCAGCTCCGCCAGAAGAACAACAACAAATAACACAGGCAGCAGTGACTGCTGTGGGTTGAAGTGACTGTAACACAACTAGTAAACTGTTGCTGTCTGGAGGAGTGGCACTTAGGGCCTTGACAACCAACGTTGCAGTCTGCCCAGGTAACTGAACCAAACATTTCTAATCCAAGGATCTAAAGGTGACTAGCAACTCACTCATATGTGCATGCATCTGTGTGTTTGTCAGACATCATGTTTTAACATATTGAAGGGAAGACAGTTTCCCTTTATTACTGGCTATGGCAGAGAAAAAAACATAAGAACTTCTCTGTCATGCTCCCAAACCCAAAAGACAGCTGCTATTAGCATCAAAAATAGCTGCTATAACTTCTAAAAGTTGTTATACCTTCACACTTATCTCACGTATCAGCTGAGTTTTATTTATTTATTTATTGCTAGCTGCACAGGCCCTAGGCAGTACATAACTCGCATCTTCCCTTACACGTAGGCATACACAGTAAGTCTGACATATTATTTTCTCAAAATAAAATCAACAGAGCCAGAAGAAACAATAAAACAAGAGACAGAGTTGCAGGGAAGGTGCAGACAGAAAAAAATTAAACAAAGTTCCAGAGCTGGAGTGGGAGAATCAAAATGGGTTTGAAAAATGTTTGACAAACACTGGAAAAGATCTGATGGAAAGAAAATGTAATTACTGCATTTGTGTTAACAATTAGACTAATTGCCCTTTCAAAAATACATATTCAAGTAGTTAATTTCCATAGTGAAAATCTCATATGATGTGAGTATGTAGTGCTTACCCAGGTCTGAGACAATGTAATAGGGTAACAAAAAATATACTAGACAATGGATTGCAGAGGCCAGTTGAAAAACAGGTGTCTGACTCCTACTGAATTTAGTGTAATTACTCTTGGAATAAATTGCTGCTCCACATCAGAATCTTAATCTTTGTATCAAACTCATATATTTATTTAGATAAACATATAGTTACTCAGAATACCTCCCATTAGAGTTCATGGAATATTTTTGGCCATTGGTGGAAGTAACATTCATTCCACTTGATCCTCTGCTATTAACCCACAGACCTCACCTGTAAAGCTGTTTGTCTGACAAGATGTGTTTATATTGACACTTCCATGTTTTTAACAGGGACCTGAACCATTGCAAAGGATGTGCTTTTTATTTTTACTAGCCAGAGTTCATGAGGTAAAAAAGTAAGTTGATTAAACATACTTATGAAATAAGTGATTCTTACAACTGCATATGAACAAGAGGGACACTTGATGTACAATGTTGTACTAGCAATTTGTACACTGGGATGCCATAAGACTTCTCTGTTTGCCATATTGACTTTTAAAGTATGTATATATATATAACAATATTGAGTGTGAGGGTCAAATTCATCCCTTGTATCCTTTCAGCCATTAGATACTTGACCTACTACTGCCACAAGTGAGTCAGTGAGATTATTTGTATAGTGCTTGCAAGTCTAAGTAAGTCTAGCCAGGTGCAGTGTGCATGGTCTACTACTACAGGGTTTTTTTTTTTTAATATGGTCTTTTATTTTTCTACAGTAAAAGGCCCTCATCATTAGATGACAATTAATTCTCCCAGGTAAGGTCAACTTCACATATAAATATGCTTGTGTCTGTGTGTACATACATAAAATTTAAATATCTAGAGGAAGAACAGCAAGTCTTTAAACAAAGTTTCTTAGTTAGAATTTTTTGGACTACCTTTCAAAGAAATCAATGCTATTACATCAATTCAAGTAAAAGATCAGGTGGAATACAGGAATTCATTAAACATTAAAAAAAAGGAAAAATCCAAATTGCCTTATTTGAATAGTGTTGTGAGGCCATCTTCTTCCTTATTATCTTCCAAAGTACATTTATCACAATGTAATGAACATTTGAAAACTCACCTTCTTTCAAGGAAATAGGTATAGCTCTACATCCTCTTTACTGTCAAGCCTTTTTTTAACATTCTGCCCTTTGTTATTTCCTTCTGATTTAGAAAAATTCTCCAATTATCTTAAACATTCTTATTTCTTTTTCTACTTGTAAATGCTAGCAAATAAAATAACATGAGAAAAGTAAATGTAACTGGCTAACTTAAAATCACACCCAAGCAATTCTGTCCCAAATATTTTGACTGCAGATAACCTAAGAACTGAAATACAAGTGATTCAGTATAATGTATATTACTATAAATCTGTATTGGATCTGGCTGAGATGGAGTTAATTCTCCCCATAGGAGCCCTCCTAGTGCTGTGCTCTGCATCAGTAGCTAGAAAGGTGTTGATAACACACCAGTGTTTTGGCTACTGCTGAGCAGTGCTGGCACAGCATCAAGGCTGTCTCTCCAACATTTCTGCCCCCCCTCAATGGCAGGCTGGGGCTGGGCAAGATCTTGGGAGGGGACATAACCAGGACAGCTGACCTAAACTAACCAAGTGGATATTCCATACCATATGACGTCAGCTCAGATATAAAAGCTAAGTAAAGGGAGACGGAATGGGGGGGGGGGGCATTTTTGTCTTCCGGAGCAACCACTACGCGTACTGAAGTCCTGCTTCCCTCCCAGGACGTGGCTGGACATCGCCTGCTGATGGGAAGTAGAGAATAACATAATTTGTTTTTCTTTGCTGTTGTGCGTAACCTTTGCTTTCACTTTATTAAATTGTCCTTATCTTGACCCACAAGCCTTTTGTTGTATTTTCTCCCCCCTGTCCAGCTGAGGAGGGGGAGTGACAGAGCAGCTTTGGTGGGCACCTGGTGCCCAGCCAGGGTCAACCCACCACAGTCCTTTTTGGCGTCCAATGTGGCGCCTCCCATTGAGGGAGGCAAAAATGTTGGAGAGACAGCCTTGATGCTGTGCCAGCACTGCTCAGCAGTAGCCAAAACACTGGTGTGTTATCAACACCTTTCTAGCTACCAATGCAGAGCACAGCGCTACAAGGGCTGCTGTGGGGAGAATTAACTCCATCTCAGTCAGACCCAATACAAAATCTTAAAATAAAATGGGTTTGGTAATCTAATTCAATTTTGTTCACATATGTGATTTCTACCTGAGACATGAAGTTACTTAGCAATTTACCTCATAAGTTTATATATTTGTAGATGTATTTGAACTTAATTTTCAGTGAAAACGAATTACTCACTGCTGGGAAATTGAAACAATGTACTCAGTGATCTTTTTCCACTGCGGTTCTTCTTCAGATTATTTATACTGTTTAAATGAATTACTGGAATCTTGACAGCATTGCTTAAACAAACAATCATGGAAATTTCAAAGTCCATTCTTAAGTAGTTTCCTTATTAACTACCAGTAAATGATGATAGCAAGCAAAATACATGTGACAGAACAGGTGGTTGTGAGGACAGAAACAGAACTAACTGATACTTATTAGTGATAATTATTCAGAAGCAGGGTAAATTAGATTACCTTTGTAGTTCCAGGTTTAGTTTGTAAGCTAGAAAAATAAATACAAAGCATTTAATGAAACAAATAGGATAATTAAATTCACAAAAATAACCTTTCTACTTGCATACATTTTTCAAATTAGTAATGTAAGGCTTACTGTAGTCTATTTTAAAATATTCTGGATAGTAATATCTTTGAAAGTCTGAATAAAATTTTTCTCACAAGATGGAAAAAAATTAAAATGTAAAAAGCATTTTTTTAATTAATATTGTGAAGTTTGAACTGTCAGAAACAGAAAACATAAGTAAATATTGAATACTGAACAGTTTATTTCTTGAAACATTTTAGAAGTCATTCCACGTGAATAACTTCATACAATAAGATAATTTTGAGCAGGCTTTATCTGGAAATTAGAGAGAAGTTTGTAGAACAGTAGATGCTACCACCTTTGTTAATAAACCTAGTTCACAACTCCCATCAAGAACCAGAGAAAAATCTTTTAAATAGAAAAGGTCCCCTAGCTGATGTCACACTTGATTATGATAAAGAGGAGTCTTGCAAGCCATAGAAAAGTAGCCCTTTTAAAAGATTTTATTTCTCTGGGAATAAAAAAAAAAAAAAATTAAAATGATAGGACCAGATTTTGTCTCATCTGCCTCAGCTTTACAGGCAATTCAAAACCCTCTAAGTTTACTACAGTATATAATTAGTAGTTACAGAAAGCTTTTTTCTCTCACACTTGTTTTTCTATGTTAGAATTTAAGAGCTCTATTTTTATTTTTTAAAACTTATTTACAATTGTTTTGACTTTGGGTGAGCCAGGGCCTGTTTGTGCATCACTTGGCAAATACAATTATAATTTGTGTATTATTTTGCAAATGCACATTTTTATGTTCAAGACAGAAGTAATTTCTGCAAAATTCAGTTCTGATATTGTTTTCTAATTAATTAATACAAGTTTCTAGATGGAATACTCTTTTTTTATGTCTTCAGAAGAGCAATCTATCCATTAATTTTCCACTAATGGTTCCAGTACAATTAGCTTTGGGCACAAGACATGCCAAGAAATATATGGAAATAGACACTGCATATTTAGCAAAAAACCCAAGAATGCTTTTCTATTAATAAAAAAATAATTAGAGAAGTGTTTCTAATTCAATTAATGATAATCTTTGCTCTGCTTCTCATTGAATATGATGGCAGATATACCGTCATGACATTTTAATATTTCTATCTCTCCTGCAGCATATTTTTCTACTTAAAGAGTGAATTTTACTGATTACCACTGTGTTCCTGTAAAAGAGATACCTCTTGCCTTCAGGACAAGTTGATTTATAATCCTCTAATACTATAAGAGAAAGACTACTATGCATGAAACACATTGCATTATTTTGTTGAAATTCAATATAAAAATGCAGCATTACAGATGACTCAGAAAAGTGTAAGTGAAATAGAAAGGATACTGCTTCCAAACGGAAAATGAAGTAATAAAAGTTGGTGTCAAACTTCAGTAAGTAATCATGCACTACTAGAAATGATAGATAATTATGACTTTGATAATTTTTCAGGTAACCAATCTTTATTTTTTAGGTATATACGCTTCCTTCTCAAGTGAAAGATCAGGAATATACTGACAACTTGTAAAATGTGTGATAGGTGTTTTATTTCGTGATCAGGAAAAAGCAAAAAAAAAAAAAAGGAAAGAACATGCACCTTAGCTGCCATAGTAATCTTCCACAGCCGTGCCTGGAATCATTTAGACAAAATACAGGAGGTTAGTAGGCTACCACATGCCTTTATTGACTGCTTCATCTGAAATTAACGGTTATGAATCATTACTGTTAATCAAAGGTGTATACAGTCAGATCATTGTGCTCATGTGAAAACTGAACCTTTGATTTACTCTGGCAGCTTTAAAAAGTGTTGTGAAACTATGCAGTGAACCCTAATGGAGAAAGTGAAAGGGGGAAGAAATGCTTTTACCCATAAGCCAGCTACATTTCTCTTTTTAAAGGTCAATCAAAGACAGCATGAACTTTTTCTTTTTCAATACTGAGAAGCAGCAATAAATTCCTTTCACCATATATGGTGGATCAGGTACACTGCTGGATGAGTTTTAATTCAAAAAATCATAATAAGTGACCTTCTTTTTAAAATCATCATTGTTTATCTTGACAGAAAGATAGCTTATATGACAATTTTCTTAAATTTCCACAATACTGATATTTCTTGTCAAACTGTCAATCAAAACCAATTTATATTAACATCCTTCAGTCTTCAAAACTTTTCTGATATAGAAGTTCAAATATTGTCCATAGTGAGAGGGAGCTCTATAAAGTCCATGCTATGTACTGTAAGATCAAATTTTAATCAAGATAGGTAAACATTTGAAGAAAAGAACCAAACCAACTCACATTGTTTGCACATTTGGCCAAATCCTAGAGTGATTTCAAACCGATAGGAGTTTGAGTAAAGGTTGAGTGAAAACTGAGTAAGAACTTAAGGAAATGATTCATATAGACATACTTTACCATTGTTCTGGAATATCTTGAAGTACAACTGCTAAAATTGCTTCACATATAGGCAGATGTGGTGGCAGAGCTTAGACTGAGCTTCAGCCTGATGTAAAAGATAATGAAACTCCAGAAGAGAAAGAAGGTTGGCAAAGAGACAAGTACTTTGCAGGTACATTGTAGCTATGGAGACTGCTTTAAAGCTAAAGCTAATTTAATGCTTTGGGAACAACTAAATTCACAGCAATCACTGTCCTAAGGGGTAGATTTCCTGTCTATATCACATAGACTAGTTAGTCAGGCAAAGTAATGAGGATTTTTAATTACTGAAGCTAATTAGAGTTTCAATTTATTTACACCTGTCCGTAAAATAAAATTTAAAATACCTAAATTTATTAATTTCATTGTCTTGATCTGATTAATGAAAACAGTCATAACATTTAATTAGCATAAATGATAAACCAGACCATTTTTGCTAAAGCTGTTGTTGAATTTGGATGTTTATGTTAGTTCATTCTTGGTTCCGAAACTCTTTAGTTTTTAAAAAGACAATAATGGGGAAATGGGGATATGGGAATATATACCATATTGGAATATGGTAAAAATAGGCTTAAAGGTGGCACAGTGAATAACACAAACCTGTATTATCTGGGAAACTTGAAGAATATGTTTTATGCATTAAACTGTATGAAAAAAATAAACCTTTATTATGGTGGGACAATAATAATAATAATACAAGACAGTTTTGTGGGGCAATATTCTAGCCAATTATGCTGCCAGTTATAATTAGAAGAATTAAAATTTCAGTTAAAAGTTCATAGTTGGTGCTCTGTGTCTGTTTTACACAATGCCCACCAGGAAATTGCCTTGTCAATTACAATTAAGGCGTTAACAAAATGCTTTAAGGTCACAACTGTTTTAGTACAGTGGAGTAAGGTAGACACATGGTTATAATGTTAAGACATTACTTAATGTTTAGATAAAGGTTATATAAATGTTTAACTGTTTGTAAATTGAATTGCATTTGTGACCAACAGGGTGTCTTGATTAAGTGACATTATGTATGTTATGATATGTAAATTAGTGAAAAGAGATACAGAAAGAATGACAGGTTGCTCCCATCTTCCTATTTCAACTAACTGAAATCAGCTGACATCCTAACAGAGGACCCATGCTGGCATAGATGCTGGCATAGGTACCTTATATTATGACATACTTTGGGTGAAGGAAAATGGGAACTGAAGCACTCCTGTAACCTCTCTACTTACATAAAATCACCATTTAGATTCCACACAGCTTTCTTCTCTCCTCCATCCCATTCACTTACACACATAACATACACACACATAAAAATACAGAGAGTGAATGGTAACTACTTGACCCTTGCTGATGGAAGGTTAACTCATTCTCAACTTTGAGGCATTATATGTAAGATGACCACCAATTCTTGCTCTGTTTCAGGAGAAGTAATAATAAAAGAGCTTATCATTAAAGTAATGAATAATTGCTGTATGTAGCAAATGTGTATCAAAAATGCATACCCCAAGCAGTGCCTGAAAATGTGACAATGTGTCACATTTAACAAGAGGTAGGTAATAGTAGCCTGCTAATTGGTCTTCTGATGAGTCTGTTTCTGCACTCGTTTTGAGGTTTGGGTTTTTTCAGTGTATTTAAATACTTTATAGAAAAAGCCATAGTCAACTCCTTGATTATTTAAACTGTTACTGTCACGACCCATACTGGACAGACCAGGGAGGGGTCGTGGTGCATTTGGAAGTCCCTTGGGCTAAATTAAGGTGAAACAACACCAAACGATAAGTTAAACATTTTATTCATTGCAGAAGCAGCCTGAATGTGGAAGGTATTAGCAGTAGGTGACGGGGTTTCTCTCAACGGGAATTGGCATGGAACTACCTTGGTAAACCATGTAACAACAGGGTAACCATATACATCAATTCAGTGAATAAGGAGAGCCCTCCCATTGAGTCACGAGGTTCAGAGCAGACCCCCTTGCTTTCTAGACTCCTCAGTGAGGAGCCCAGGGGCAGCTGGATCTGCTCTTAGTCCCAGACTAAGTCAATGGTTTTATGTCTAAAGGGATGAGGTGTAGGGATTATGAAAAAGGAGAGAGAAAGAGAGAGTGAGACAGAGAGTGGAACAGGAAAAGAAAAGAGAAGGGTTTCACTGGTCCTGGGTCCAGCGTTGGTCCAGCCATTCTAAAAGTCCAATTCTGGTGGGCATGCATGCAGGGGTCCTCTTGTTGGCGTCTTTTATAGCCCAGTTCCCGCCTTTTCTCATGTCAGTCACGCCCTCTTAGTCTTCTGCACACCGCCCATAAGGACTTCTGTAACTCTTGATCTTGTGCGCAGGCGCCATTGGTGGGGGGTGGTCATGAAGGGTCCCTCAGGCAGCCCTAAGTCCCTTCCTCAAATAAACTTTGTATGACCTCTGGCCATACACGGTGAGCTGCCCCTCTCAGCGTATCAGAACAGGGAATTGCTCATCCTCCAGCATGCCCTCCCTATCCTGCTGCTGACCAGCTTCTCACATACAGCTCCTTGTTAGGCAGAACTTGGCTGCTTTGTTATGCAAGGTTTGTAGTTAGGCAGAACTTGCCCCACCACAATGTTTGAGACATTAACTCTTTCAGTCTCCCACAGTTACTAAACTTTGTAAACTATTATTTAAACTATTTAAACTATTTCCTGGGAATTCTTCTGTAGAGAGATTCAAGGACCCTAAGGACATCCTCACTCTGGGAAGTAAAGTATGGAGTTCAGCTGGCTGAGGCCGAGGTCAGCTCCTTCGCTGACAAGAGCTGTTCTTTGTGAAGGGAGCTGGAAGTGAGGGCCAGCTCCTCCTTTCCTTGGGAGCTGCATTTAAACAGATTGTACTGCTGCTCCCTCCCGGCCCCCGCCGTGTTCTACACTGCAGCTGCAACTGTGCCTGGTTTGCCTCCCTGACTCTGACTGCTACTCATTGTTTTGGCCTCCTGGCTTGCCTTCAGACCTTCCTCTTCACCACAGCCTTGCTGGGGGATCACTGGACCGTGTCTGATCTGATCCCTGTTTCTGGACCTGGTCCTGACCCAGATTTGCTGCTCTCCATCCCTGCTCGTTGTTGGTGCAGCCATTGCTCCTTCCTGCCCTGCTACCCTGCTCAGCTCCCAGATCATCTTCTGCTGTGGAGCAGCCAGCCCTCACTGCCCTTGGCAATTTTGTCCTATGCTCTCAGCCGTCTAAATAGGTGCATCCATTTGTCAAACATCATCAACAGTATCCTGAGAAAATCTGTAGTTTGCACTTATGTATGGGAGGTTCATAACACACGAATATCTTTCATTTCTTATAAAGGAGGTAAGTGATCTCCCCTCCATTCGTAGGTGCTTATAACGCTATCATGCTGGTTTTGCTTGTGCTCATGCCCTCTTCTCTGTCATTTCTCCTTTCTGCCCCCTCAGGCTCCTGCTCCTCACACTTCTCTACTCATACCATTCAATTTCTGATTTATATCTTCTTTTTTTTTTTACATGAAGTTATATAGGGAATAAAGATTAGAGTTTCAGCTTCTGAGTGCCATAAAAGAACATAATTGTTTCTTGCATTTATCCCAAATAACCTTCAGCAAGGTAACACACGACCTCTAGTAATACCTCAGTTGAAAAAACAGTGAACTCCTTGCCTCTGTAAATTAATTTTCTCTAGTATTTCTGTGTAGACTTAGGAGCTTCTTAACTGATCTTAAGGTAGATAAAAAAAATTGGAGGTGCCGTCCTTGCTTTTGGAACATTTGTTTGAATTTCCTGTACTTCAATCAAGCAGAACGGAAATAACTAAAGAAAGGATTTGTGAAAAAATACTGAATGAAAACAAACTCATAATAATTTAGTAAGAGAAAAAAGAACCTCTCTGCCCAGTCACCTGTTCAACTTTTTTTCAGTGGCTAGTCCAAAAGACCATTAGAACTAGAGCTTGAGGACTGGTGTATTTAATAATGCAATATATATATATGTTTCCTAATGCTCCCCCACCCCAAGCAATAGGAAAAGTATATGATGCAGCTAGTTAATATCCAGTTTTATCCAGTCATATCTGAAAGTAGAGAACCTTTGCCCTCAGATCACAGAATTTCTACTTATAAAAGAACAAAGTGAAAGACCAAGGCTTGCAAGTGTCTGTAATACAGCAAACTCAAGAATATGTGGGTGTTTCTACTAAATGCTTTGAGTACTGTGGTTCTTTTGTTCACTTAAGGACAGGAAAGCTTATTATTGTCCTCTTCAGTTCAATCAAAATGTTTAAAAGATGATAATTCAGTGGGAGTGAGGCAAAAGGACCTTGTTTGAACACCTATTTATTATGCAGAGAGCAGAACTGTGGTGTCATGACTGCTTTATCTGATCTGCTATATCTTCTAATGAAAACTTGAAGATAAACCCCCAAAATAGCTTAGGAAAGGGGAACTGTGAATTGTCACTTTTACATGTCTGATTTTTAAAGTACTGTGTTAAGTTTCCATACCCAATCCACAAGGAGATTTAGGCGCTTCAGGATTAGGTTCAAAAGAGCCAACATCTGAGCCACCTTCAAACAATGCACAGACTGTGGTGTTGCCAAAGGTAAACAACAAGGACAAGAATAATGAAGAAAAAAATAATTGAAATGTAAACTTTAATCACTTCAAGAACTGTTTTGGTGAGGGGGTTTTTTTCTTTTTTTTTTTTCTTTTTTCTGGAGCTAGAATTGATTCTGAATCTGAAGTCTCTGCTCAGCCTGAGACGAATTTGAACCAAATACATATTATCAGCTACCATTTAAGAAAATAAATAGAACTAAAAATTTGTAAACTTGTATATTTAATGATGTCAGCCCTAAAAACTCTCTCTGGATATAAATGGACATTTCAGGATTCTTCTTGGCTCTCTTGGTTCCTCACAATAGGAATAATTAATCTCTACTTCTTTGCCTTTCATTCCATACTCTCAGCTTGTTAGGTTTAAGAAAGCAGGAAATTTAGGGAAGAAGAATAAAGCAACTGTGTGAAAATGCAAGAAATATATGATGGGATACCAAGGAATTCCATACTGGCACCAGAGGGGAATCTTTTCTTCAGACTGTGAAAGGTTTTAAGGTTTTGCTTGACTAATTGCAAGTGGAGGGATCAATTTCTCTTCTGTCCTGTCAGGTTCCTAACCCACTTAAAATATCTATTTTTTTAAAGTTATATAAATCAAATGTTGCTAAAGCATAATTTAACTTTACACCATTATCTCTATTTTATTTTCTGAAATTTAGAGACAAATCTGTAGTTTATATATAAAATAAATTGAAAACACATTTTTCCTTTTTTTCTGTATTATGGCAGCTATGTAAAAATTTCCCTAACCTCACCGTGTAACATTCAAGAAGTACTTTTTATGTCAGAACATTAATTTGCAAAAAGTCGTCAAAGAGAAAAATAAGAGATAATGCTATACATTACTGAAAGTCTCTGGAGCAAGAGAGAAATAAAACCTTTATGAAAATATCTTAATCTTTCCCTAGTATTTACTTTAAATGATTCAGTCTACTAATTCTCATAATTTGCACTGATAATTAAGATTGAAATTACACTAAGATAAGAGAAGCAAAACACAAAAGCAGCATTCCCTTCTTCTTTCATAACTGGAGTTTAAGTGAAGAAATAACTGGAGTTATTCAGCATGAGGTTGATCAGTTTACTTTGAGGACTAGAGGCTATTTTTCTTGTTTTATAATCTCGCTACACTTTTTTTTTTTGACTTATTAAAAGAAAAGTGTTTCTTAGAATAATTTCATTATCAGTTAAAAGGAAGCATATCTTCATTATCTAGTCATTGGTGTTAGTTTTGCCATTAGTTAAAAAATATTTTAGTTTTCACTTTTTTCCTTTTCTTTTTTTCTTCTAAATAAATAATCAGAAGAGTATGACGTGAATTTCCATATAATTCAATGTCTACATTCCAAGATCTGTACCTATTCATACATTACTGTTCCTTTATTTTAAATGTTGTGAGAATGTTGTCCCTGGTTAAAAAGAATGATGATTATTTTTTAATTATAATATAAAATAAGATTCCCATGTATTATACGACACTAACAATATAATGTAAAATCTAAGAATATGAGTGTAAAGCCTGTAGAATTATAAATAATTGAAGAAACTGATTAAACTACTATGCAGGAAGAGTAAAAACAATGTAGTTAAAATGACGACATGAGATTAATTCAAAGAAATAAGAATATAAGGATTTTGACAAGCTCCTTAAGAATACAGAATGAAATGGAATTCTTGGCAATTATGTTTTATTAATCTTTTTGTATATATGAAAATATCAATCTGCCATTTTAATTTACTGGTATTGTTGCATGTCATGGAAGAATTCAAGAAATAAATTAACACTCTAAATGTTACATTAAATAATGTAGCAGAGAAAGTTTCCAAAGGTATTTTATTATATTCTGCTACCAAAAGGTTTAGAGTCTTCAAGCAATTTTAGGCATTTAAATTCTAGTCCTGCAACTACTTGTATGTGTACATCTTAGTATATTGTGTACTTCAACCATAGGGTTCTGAGGTCAATAAAAGAAAGAGATTTGAAGTTATAAGCCTACACTGTGCACAGGTGACAATAGTTAATTTATTTCATGGTAAGCACATAAAAGATAGAAGGGAAGAATAAGCTTACAGGTGCAGTTAGGTATTAAATTTAAAATTTTAATTCATCATAATTGTAGATGAGGAAGTGATAGGGTCACTAGGATTTTGATCTTAATATTACTTTACAAGATAGAAAGCAAACCTTTTATTTGTATTTTTAATATGAACATTGTGTACTCAGCAACACTTCTGGTGAATGATCTAGTCTGAAGTTATATTTGTAATAGTACAATTACTGATGCAGTTAACTACAGTCTGTTTAGATAACTGCCTGAGGTAGCTCTAAAAATAATTTAAAAATAAAAAATTCTTCCAATAAAGTAAATCTATTGAATAATTAAAAAATAAAATGGCATTTAAAGGATATATGAAAATAGATCATTAGCATAAAATACTTTAGAAAGCAACACAGATCACATTTTTTGGCAGACATTGCAGACAATAGGTATGTTTCATATTAAATAAATTTTTCTGAAATAAAAATGTTTTAAAGTAGGGTTGTTAATGTTGTTTATTCTTTGCATGTATGTGTCACTCTGTAAGACTTTCAGCCTACTATGTCCTCTTTAACTGGATTTCTTAATATTTTCTTCTAAAATGTCTCAGCAACTTGAAAAATATCACTATTACTGAAATACTTTCTCCAGAAGAAGCTAGCATAAAAGCAACTCTATACCATATCTTTTGGTTTTGCTCTATTTTCTATCAGAAGACAAGTTACAGGAATGAGGTTGCTGGCATAAGTATCACATAATCATTCTTCCATAGATTACTGAGATAAAAACAAATATATGATGCAATGAGAAAAGATTATATGGTAAAAGAACAACAAAGCATGTAGAATTCACCTTTTTGTACCTGTACCTCAGTAGTCTGAAGAAGGTATATAATGCTGAGAATATAGTATCAGTCTTCAAACTTTCCTACTTTCATCGTAATTCCGTCATTATCAATAAAATAAAGCTGAAGGTTTGTAGAAAATTCAAACTCCATTGCAGATCAATAGTTCAGATAATGGTACCATATTGCCTGAGCTTTGTGCACACTTGGTTGCTTTTTAGTTGTTCAGTTTCTTCTGCTTTATGAATACCAAATATAGAATAAAATCTTGAGCAGCAAATATGCAGATATACTCATCTCTTTTCCCTATTTCTATCCTCCATTCTTTTTTCAAGACTCTACTTTCCATTATTGAAGACAATGCTGAGGTCAGGCTGGGAGCATCAGTCATAATTGCCTGCCTGACAGCTAAACTAGGATAAATGGAAAACATCAGTTTTCTCCTCATAGTCTTTCCATAAGCGCATATTCTCCTGAAAGATGTAAAATAACAGGTTACATCAAAATATCTTTCTGAAAAAAAAATGTTCACAGAGTAAGCACTGTAAAGAGGATACTAATTTTATGCATGTAAAAGGTAAATGTTAACTCAAATTACTTATTAAATAGAAACAATTATTTCAGCTTCACATATCTAAAATATGGATGTTTAACTTATTTTTTCTGCTTCAAGCTGAAAAAATGCTGGCAGCAGAAATGTAGTCCAGTCAGATAACTGCAGTCTTATTAGTGCCCACTTCTTTCCTTAAGCTAAGTATGGTCCAGACTACACTGTTTTAACTCCACAGTCAATGTATTTCAGTAGGCTCATTGCTTTCTGTACACTTCATTCATACAAACACTGCCAGCTCATATAAGAAATTCATAGTCAAATTCAGTGGCATGAATCTGTTCTTCATCTTCTCTTGGTTTTATGTCTGAATAACAAGAAAAGGTAAATTCTGCCAGTAGTCTAAACCAAATCCTATTTTCTTTATTCATTATATAAACTACAGAAAATTGTCCCAATGCTTCCTGTGAATCTACCATAAGTAGAAATTATTTTATAGTAAAATAAATAAATGTGGCTCTAGACAGAGTATTATTTAACAAGAAGGCAACAACTATGGATATTTAGTAGTAAAATTGTTATATTAAATTGTCACTGTATTCTTTTTGTTTAATTTTTCTAAATGAAAAACAATTGTGGGGGTTTTGTTCGTTTGTTTGCTTGTTTTTCTACAGAGAATAACAGTAGGTGGAATTCCAACTGTTACCATTGAAAATTATGATAATATTGAAGAAATAATAAGCCAGCTCTTTCAGGCCAGTATTACAGGTACATCACTTGTGAACTTACTCTGTTGGATTTACACTATATACACAGATTATCTCTACATCATGTGTCTAGTAGATTATTTTACATTTGAACATTAAACTCAATTCTAGAGTAATTCAACATGCTTAGTCTCCTTGAGTTGTTTTGGGAAGAGCTCCTATTAATTATTAGAATGAGATTTAAAAGTCTAGAGATTCATTTGTACTACCTAGCTTATTTCCAAACAAGGTATCATTTAGGTGAACGCTCAATGAGGAATTAGTACTATGAAGCTTAAAACTGGTGTGTTGGGACGTGAAGACCTTAATATAAGAAAGAGTTACGACTGTAGTGTGTACAATGTATGCCATGTAATATTTATAGTAATGGTATTTTATACACCTGTGGAAAAAAGGAGTGAGAGATGTGAACTAGAAATGTCTTGATTTTGTGCATGCTGTCTTGGGTTTGAGTTAGGTATAGTTCTCTATGACTAACAGTAGTTCACATAAGCTTTTTTTGAATAGAGGGTGAGATTTAAATAAGAATGGATAGTGATAGATATGTAGGAAGGAGAAAAGAATAGAAGTTGCTGACAAGAGTATTTTGTCTAAATGTAAAATGAATTCTCATGCTGCTCTGCAAAACTTTCTTTTTTTGCAGGTTTTTGTTTTGGGGTTCTATGATGATAAACATTGATGTTGAGGACTTTTAAAAAAGATAAGGTGAACAAATAAAAGTAAAACTGCAAGAGAAAAATATGAGCACAAAAGAAAAGTTGCATAGTGCTACCAAAATTAAATTACAACTTTCTGTCAGTTTTTAGCCTATCTAGCCTAGACATAAAAAGGTTCAGCATAGATAGGCCATAGGTAGATGTGTATAAATAAGTTATTACTGTCACAGCTTCATATTTACATCATTAAATGACAACAACAGCAATAATAGCAATATACCTTAAAAAACATTGTGAGAAACCAAACAGAAACTCTGCTGAAAATTCAAGTTGTCAAAGCTCCTGATTCTCAGTGAAATTTCACACTAATTTTCTGCACAGATTTGGAGAAAGATAGGAATGTAGATTTCATATGAAGCTTCTACTATAACTGTATGGCACTATTTTCAAAAACCAAACAAATTTTTTTAAGAACATGACCATATTTAGATTTATTTGAAATCTATATGTTATGGTTAGATTCAAACAAGCTTAGAGGTATGAAATCATGGAGATAAAATTAAGGAGAAGTTGTTTCCCAAAATACATTGGTTATTTGATTTCACTGAACTTTGGATAAGGTCTCACCATAGCCCTGATCAGTATTTGTAGCTAAGTATTTAACAACACCTAAGAGGTGACTATATATCACACAAGGAGCAATACCACTGGAACTAATAGAATCAATCAACAGAAGCTCCATCCAGGAGATATTAGTTTTGAGACATTTTGTGAATCTGAATACTCCTCAAGGAGTATATTGACCCTAATAGAATCAGTAAGGTAGAGATAGATAGAGCTGAATGCCATCAAAATAATAGTGATGAATTAGCCTATTCCATTGGAAGATTGAAGCTGATGATAGATGGATGATAGGAATCAGTTTTGTGAGCAGGCAATCTCTCATGGAAAGCAGATTTCTAAGACAGATAGACTATAATTTTTCGGTAATTTCAGGCCTAAAGTCTCTCATATATTCACTGAACCCTGAACTAAGAAAGGCTTACATGAATAAACCTAAAGAAGAAAATATTTTGTGTACAGTCAAAAATACGGTTTTTAAAAGATTATGAATACATCATTGCTTAGAAAATTCACTGGAAAATTAGTAACATTTACATATTTATAACCTGCAATAAAGTATGTGCTATTCTTTATTGGTGAATAAAACTTAACCCTCTTGGCTGAAGAGGGTCTATATATGTAAATCCTATCTTGCACAAGCAGCGACCTATGAATAGATTTTTATATGAGACGAAGCTTTCATCTCTTTCTTTTTGACAACACGGCATACTGGCAACAATATTTAAATGTTATACTGCATATTATCTCAAAGGGTTGTTATTAAAACTCCCTGCAAGATATGATAAAATGAAAAGAAAAAAAAATGTCTCATACATTGCATGAAAACATATCTGATTCTAAACATCCGTGGAATCTGTTTGCTACTAGCATTTTATATACAGTATTATTGAGACAGTTTCACCTTTTAAAAACAACTGATATGTTTACAATACATATTTATATAGATCATAAAGTAATTAAAACCATTAAAAAATCCTTTCTTACACAATTACAGATTATTTAAGTGTAATGAGAAGATTTCTGGGGCTCATAGCAATATTTATTAAAGTATATCTGAAGTTACAAAAATAAGATCAGCTTATGCATGCAGTGCACTTAGTGACAAATTGAATTCAACTATCAATATATTACAGTGATATATTTAACTATTTGCCCTATTATAATTACTGTCAACTATTATTACATGACTGTGACAACTCTACATGAATGCATAATGTAGGGACACTGAAAAAATATTTTTTCCAGTGTTCCTTGACGTGAACTAGGACTCAGCTTCTCGGAATGTCTGCACAGTACCATACAGTCATCTATACAATCTCTCAGCAAGCTGATTTGTGTTTCAGAAGTACTTTAGCCACAATAATGCATGGTATGCTATAGGGTTACATTGTAAGTTCAGTGTGAAAAAGATTACGGGTATCTTCATTCAATATGTGGAATGAAGATGGTGTATGTAAGGAAGAGGTTTTGTAAGCTGAACACAAGAGTCTGAGAAGACCAAAGGAATCAACTTGCTTTGTCTGTATAAAGGCTGCAAAGCATGCTACGTTCTGCTGTGAGAACTACAGTCCTGGTAATAGGATCTGAGTACACATTAGTAACATAAACAGAGCACTGTGTTTTGGTCAGATTCCCATACTTCCTTTTCTTGAAATTTAGGTCAGAAAAAACATGTTGTTCTGTCACCCAAAAGCAACTATTTCACATTTCTTTACCTTAGTGTTTCCTCTTTAAAATAAAGATGTCTTATTTACCTGTTTGGTAAACTTGGACAAATGTGAGTGAAGTCTTACTACTTGTTGGAGAAATCTAAGCATTTAAAGAAAGAGATTCTTCCCCTGTGAAGTCATGTTGAACTGGTTGCTGTCTGCTGTACAGTATATGTGCATGGTGTGTGTGCCAACTTTGACTTCATCTGCCAAAAAGGAGACATTATTCCATGAATAACCATTGTCACACATTGATAAATATATACTAGTGAATATCAAGAATTAAAAGTGTGTATTTCCAGAACCAGAATTTCAGCCTGGAAAGGGTAACATAACCTTTTGTTTGTTTGTTTGTTTGTTTTTGTTAATGTAATGCATTCCTTTTATTTAATTCCAAGGAGTATATTTTAGTTTAATTTTATTTTTTTGCTGCCAAAACTCTATTAAACAAAACAAAACTAAGATAACAGTCTTCACATAAGTAATTGAACTGCTTAAATATATCTTCAATGATTTCAAAAGTCTCTCTTTTCATGAGAGTTTGATTATGGGACCACTGTGACTATACAAATTCAGACTAGATATACTAGCCTTCGAAACAATGATCCTTTTTTTTTTTTTTTTATACTTGTTAAGGTAGGGACAAGAAGTTAATACATTGTTCACTCTATAAGGGATAGAGCTATCTGACACACCTATCTAGAAAATAGATGATTAACTGATTTAAAAAATCTCTGTAACTAGAAGCGGAAAACTTCAAGCCATCATTTTAATTTTAGTATATGCATCATATATACATCATACCCTTATAACCTGTGACTTTGCAGTTCTTTGTAAATTTCTGCTAGGATGTACTAATAAAGTGTAGGATTAATTACACTGAATGACCAAAATAATCAAGTAGATCAAGAAAAATATCTATCTTTAAAATAGTTTAGTAATCTGTTTTCTGCTGTGTAGAGGCTAGAATAAAAAGACAGGTAATATGTTCACTGCCTGGAGGATGAGCAAGTCTGTCATGCCATTCACCTGTGACCTTTCTGGATGAGGGATAATAGAAGATCTCCAGAATTAAAGAGCACCTTCAAGATAAAAAAGGTTGGATAATCTTCAGGGTTTAAAATGTGTTACCATTTCTTTTGTTTTATCTTTTCTCTTTACAAATGGCTTGAATAACAAGTGGCACAGTGTTACTGATACGAGAGCTAGTTTCTTAGTGTAAAAAATGGGAAATTAATCTCTAAAAGGATTGAGATATAATTAAGATAAGGCATATTCTTCCAAGCTCACTTTTCCCCTATACCTATTGACTATTGTCGGTGTTTGCATGTTGTGCAGTGGATATGGATAATATTACTCATTACAGAATTAACCACAAAGAAATCTATCCAAAAGCCATGCCATTTACTCTGCCATATCCAATGTAAGACATAGATGAGAATGGTGTCTTGTACAAACTCCTATCAGATCATTCACTTTAACAGTGTCCTGTCATGTGGAAAGGAAGAGTTTTACAGGAGTCATATCTATTTAACAGCTCAGCTAAAGCTGGATTCTCTTAAATCCTATTGTTTCAAGATGTATTTTTTACTTCTATATTTTATTTCACTTGATGGATTTGACATGCAACTATTTTGTAAAGTTCAGCCTTACTTTTTTTTCTTTGGTTTTCTTCTTGTTTATTTGGACTATTTGACATAAAGGCGGAGTAAAATTCTAATGCAGAAATATATTCTGACTTCAAAATCAGAGGGAATTATATCAGAAAATATTCATATTAATTTTTAATAACTAAATTTCAAGATGTAAGTATTCCTAAATCGAAAGCACCTCATTCTGAAAGTGTAGGATTCTCCACGTATAGGTTTGTTATGAGTGGGTATCATTCTGTTAAAATAAATGTATACAATCAAAAGCTGATATTTGCATGAAGATAAACAGCTTTTTGCATTGCTTTATGTGGTAAATATATTCCTTCTTCTTTATATGTAAGTAACATAGATATGCTTTCATTCAAATAATGCCTTGATTTAAAGGAGTATACATTAAATAAAGCTCAGAAAATGGGTTCCTAATCTCTCATTTATGTTAGGTATTTATTTCAAAAACCATTAAATCCTTTGACAAGAATTTCCTTTGGGTTGGGGAGAGCATGTTTTTATTCTTTATGTAGTACCTAAGACTAGAGACCTAAGAGTGGTTTATATAATGGCCTAAATGCAGAGTAAGGTCTCTGACCAACCTGGCTTAAAGATGTATAAAATCTGGAGGTTACAGATGAGCAGAGTGCATCTTGTTTGCATACTCCTTGTTTCCCTTTCAGATTCATCCAGGAGGAATAATCAGGATTTGTTGGGGAGGATAAGTAAGCTAGTATTGGAGATCTTATAGAAGGCAGATTCTACAAGGAAAAAGGAAATTACTAGGCATGAGAAGGCAGGATAGGGATTATGATTTTCTAAATTATCCTAGCCCTTGAGTAGTGAATCTTTTATGGTAGTATTTTTTAGGTCAATGTGAAAACCAAAGTCAAGTATAGCCAAAAATGCTGAATGTATCAGGCTATCAGATTTAAGTACAAATGAAAATATTCTAAGAAATCAAATGTTATATAGGAAATAATATTATATTGAGGAAAAAAATGTCAGATCTAAAAGAAAATAATACATAAATTATTTTCTTTCCTTGAACTGAGTAATTTTTAACTGCATACAATACCATCACCATACCTGTTCTCTCAATGTTCATATTTGCCTAATTAACTTTTCTTTCATCCATCAAATACAACTCTGAGACTCACGCAGAATTAAAGAGCTGATACTCATCTTTGTTCAGGCCATTCTGATTTCAGTTAACAATTTAGTAATTAGAAAACAAACAACCAAGCAGGCAAAAATTACCATGTAAGTGATCTAATAATCAGCAGTTCTTAAGCTAAAATAAACAAATCAGTAATATGGAAAGAAAGCGCCTTTCAGGTGAATCACCATGAAATCACTAAGCTCTTATATTTTTCCATTTTGCATGGTTGAGATAAAAGATTAACATTAAATTAACATTATTTTATTATTATTTTATAAAAGTTTCCAAAGGTATACAAGTACATTTAACATTGTCCAGCGAAGACACAGAAATAATATGGTGAAATGTTTTAAAATGATAGAATGTTGAAACTTTTCCTAGTGGCGTTTTCACAGTATTTTCATGACACTTGTGTGAATTACCAGAAGTTTATGGAAACTCGTCCTCACTTTGTCTCATCTTTTGCAAGGGTCCAATGCAGCAACAGGCTCTTTAGTACAGCTTTCTCTGTATGAGCTAGATGGAAAATCAGGCACGAGATGTTGGTTCTGTAGGTTAATTTCCACCTATGATCTAGGACATCCATTCAGAAGTCAAATGTTATCGTTTCTAGAAAATTCTAATGCTTGAAAAATTCCCACACCAGTGTCATGGTCATGAAGTTAAAGTCTAGGTTGAATGCCCTTGACAATGGCTTGGGGGATAATCTGTGATGGGCAAAAACCTCATCTGAATCTTCAGTGTAACTTAGTTTCATCCTGGCCTAAACCAGGAAAACATATAAAATATTAAGCAACTGCTGGTCAGATCAGAAGACTGATTCCCCAATAGTGGAAATCAATTTCAAACTCAAGCAAAGATTTATGGTGAATCCTAACAAAAACTAACTTGACAAAAAGTTTGGGTTTATTTGTTTATTTTTTTGTTAGTAAGAATAAATTTTCCAGGTTCACTTTATTGATAAAACTTTTTGCGCAGCCTTAGCATCTTTCCACATACCACAATTTGCTGGAACCAATACCGCATGCGATAATTCATTAGGGACAGATGATGCAAATTCACTAGCTCAGCGTATCCCCAGTGAAGACGTTGCACTATTAGATGTATACAATTCTTTTGTTCTTCTTCTCAGCAGTTACCCTTACTGATAGAGTCAGTGTTTCATCTCAGCATGAAATAACATTAGATAACATTGCATTCTGAGGAAGCGGAAAAAACAAGGGCTCCACAAATGAGAATGAATTAGAAATGCCTTTGCAGTAGAGGCCCTGGAGTTATAAATGAGAAACTGATGAATGTACTTAGTAAGGGACTTTACATAAAATCTTTCTCTGGCTGTAAATTTCTTATTCTTTAGCATATTCTGCTTCTGAAAGGCATTTTTTGACAAGTGCTAAAGCAGATTTTCATACGTTATCTGGGCTTTCCTAAGCAGGTTATTTTTTTATTTTTATTTTTTTAGTAAGAAGTGCCTGGCCAGAGGACATTTCAGTACTACTGATATTCTGAAAATGGACATGATTTTCTTTGCAGTGTAAGTTTCTCCTGTAGAAATACATATAATGAAAAAGTAAATAATGTGATTAAGACTTAAAGAAAAACAGACCTAAGGGACAGGAATAATCTCACCTAACTTTAAACATCTAGTAAATAACATCTCAGCTAGCTAATCAGGAACCTTTTATAATCAATAAAAGTTTTTATAATATTATTCATTTAACCTATTTTCGATGCATACAGTACAGTATGCTAAACTGCATCACAGCCATAGCCATAGTGCTCTATTATCTTTAAAAACAACTTGCATAACCAGATTGTGTCAACCTTTGTGCCAGGTCAGAAGAATTTAACCCATACATTATGTTAATACCTGCTGCAAAACAGTAAGCTATTTCCTTACAACAATTTTTTTCCAGACAGATGTAGTTTCTGACTTCATTTCATTCAGTTTATGGCCACTAGTGTCCTGTGGAATAATTTTTTCCAGCTATGTAAAAATTTTAGGCTTACTAATCATGGACCAGGAGAGACTATAAATACACTATACACACACTTTATATCTATGACTAAATACCGATTAATATGTACTAATATCACTTCATCACTACAAAGTCAGAAATTATTTTTCACTCTTTTCATTGGATAACACTGTTCTGTATAAATATATGTGGCCAACCCAAGTTTATGAAAAGTACAATTTTCTATCTTGGCTTTAATTCAAATAGGAACAGAAAATTCTTTGATTAATTTTATGAAAGAAGTCATAAGGTTTTTCTGTGGACCTATATAGTTGTCTAAATTGAGTATCATTGCAATATTGATGTATATTCTAGTAAAAAAAAAAAAAAGTTTTCTTTAACCACTCAGAATTTGTTAAAGATAGCAAAGAATTCTTCATGCATAAAAGGAACTGGAAAATCTCGTCAAAGTTTTGGAGCCCACTGCAGAATACACTAATGAAACTTTTTTCACATGTAGCCCATTTGTAAGTAATGTGGTTCTTAACTTCAAATAAAATCTTTCAAGACTTTTCTAACTGTGCTTTACTTAATTGTACCTCATTGTAGTTCATAGGAAGAAAACTAGTTACAACTTTTTAACTTGTAATTTTCTTTACAGCTAAGATTAGATATATTTGTGAAGGCATATACTTACTAGACTGCGTGCTTTTCTCATTTGAATGTTGTTAAAATTACTTCATCCATATCTAAATCTAACTTACACTTGCGCATACATATCTTATATGATTTCTTGTGAAAATCAGTTTTAAAATGTACTATGTTATTTCTGTCAGGGAACTTTAACTCCTCTTCTGCAGTATTAATAGCTCTCCACTGGAATTATCTCAAACATTCAAACCTTCTGAGCAGCTTTACCTAGCCATTGCATTAGCATAAAAAAAACCCCCACAACCCAACAACAAAAACCAAACTTAAAGAATGACTTTTTTTTCTTGTAATATGGAATATTTCTAGGAAAACAAAACCAAAAAACTGCATGCAACAGGAAACAGTTCTGTAGCAATCATAAATAAGCATCATGCCCTAAATGGTATAGAATCATAGAGTCATAGAATATCTTGAGTTGGAAGGGAACCATAAGGATCATTGAGTCCAACTCCCTGCTCTTCACGGGACTACCTAAAACTAAACCATAGGACTAAGAGCATTGTCCAGATGCTCCTTGAACTCTGACAGTCTTGGTGCTGTGACCACTTCCCTGGGGAGCTTGTAACTTTTTTAATTAGTCCTAAGGATCTGATTAATTCTTCATTTGCATGCATGTAATATGCATGTATACACACATACACACATTCAAACAGGATATATATTTGAATACACAGACTTTATTACATGTATTAAAGGACAACATGAATTCTTCAGTTATTCAGACTTATTTTGGGAATCACATTGTCTACTATTCTGTAAATACCTATGAAAACTTTCTCCCACAAAATTCCCTCATTTATCCTATATAAGCAGTCCCCATCCCCTCTAATAATCATGTAGTGAGATGTTTGTTTTTTCCCCCAATAGTTTAATAAATACATAAATTTACTTTGACCATCTTCAGCTTGCATAACATTAACATGAGAGTGACATAACTAAAAGTCATTAAAATATTTCTTTACTTTTCAGGAAACACAACAGTTGAAATCCTTACTCTAGTGAAATTCTTACCCTAATGAATCTTAGCACTGACTTCAGCAGAGTAAAGGTTCTGTTATCCAGTATTTTGTTAATGCAGTTTATGGAATATATGCCTGCAGAATACACTGCTCTATTTGGCAACAGTTCATCCTTACCTTTGCTTCCTGATGCTGAGTGGGTTGCAGCAAAAGCAGGGAACAAGGCATTTTGCTTTTGCAATAAATCTATGTGACAAAGCATAGAGTTGCAATCAGTTTCATAACTACATTTCAACTGGCAAATCCTTCCCATTAGGACTCCTGAGGATGATTTCAGAGACTGCTGAAGCCCCAAATTGCTACTGAATGACCTGAATATTCTTATTTTTTCTCCCAGAACAAATAAGAATGTGATTCTCCTTTGTACAAAGTTAGTATGGTCCTACAATTTCAGTGACATTTTGAAAAGAGGTGTATCTGGTGATGCTCTGTAGTTTCAGAATATCTAAGTGTCACATGCTTTTACAGTCATCATGGTAATACAAGTTTCAGATTACATTTAAGCCTTTTATAATTTAAATCCTTGAACATTGACTAAACTCTTTATAATGCTAAGTATAATATTATATTATGTAAATTAAATTATTAAAATATCAAATTCAAACAGCAGCATTATTAAAGTAACACAGAAGAAACTGCATGAACTCATTCCTTGGTCTCAATATATGCTCATAACTCAGCAAATCTGTTTTAAAAATTTAATTCCTCCTGTATATAACATTTTGTGGCTTAAATACTTCTGTGTGGTTCATAACAGTTTGATATTGTTCCTGGTGGATAATTCATTGACCCCAAAGTATGCTTTTAGCTATCAGTACTAAGACTGTGACAAAACTTTGAAGAGTGTAACATAGAATTATTACCTTTAAGAGATATTTAATAGCAATGCTATATGGAAATGAGATGACTCATTGAGCTTAAGCCACATACTTCAACTATGGTAAGGGTTTTTTTCAGTAGAAGCTTGCAAGAATGCTAGTATCTGTAATTCAATGACTTAGGTGAGGCACACTATGAAAGCAAATAAAGATGCTGTAGCTAGTAGGCTTTGTGAGGCCTTTTCTGCTGGCTCCATACAAAAGCTATCTCCTCAGCACTGTTTCCATGAGATGTTTAAGTTCTAACCCTGTTTTATGGTTTGTCAGGTAAGATGGGAAAGCTATGTAGATTAGAGATACTTAATCAATGAGAGTTTCTCCTGCCTCCTGACAAAAATCTGTCTGAAGTTATTGCATTTCATGCTTCCTTGGAATAGCATTGAGTTTGAAACAATGCTTTTTTCTGTAGATTTGCTGTGACTTTTCACATTGTGTTGGGTTGACCCTGGCTGGACGCCAGGTAGCCACCAAAGCCGCTCTATCACTCCCCTCCTCAGCTAGACAGGGGAGAGAAAATATAACAAAAGGCTCATCAGTCGAGATAAGGACAGGGAGACATGATTCACCAATTACCATCGCAGGCAAAATAGACTCAACTAGGGGAAATTAATTTATTAAAAATCAAATCAGAGTAGGGTAATGAGAAATAAAAACTAAATCTTGCAACACCTTCTCGGGCTTAACTTTATTCCTGAATTCTCTACCTCCTCCCCCTCAGCAGCTCACGGGGATGGGGAATAGAGATTGCAGTCAGTTCATCACACGTTGTCTCTGACGCTCCTTCTTCTTCAGGGGCAGGACTCATCACACTCTTCCCCTGCTCCAGCATGGGGTCCCTCCCACAGGAGACAGTCCTCCACGAACTTCTCCACCGTGAGTCCTTCCCACAGGCTGCAGTTCTTCACAAACTGCTCCAGCATGGGTCCCTTCCATGGGGTGCAGTCCTTCAGGCAGAGACTACTCCAGCATGGGTCCTCTGTGGGGTCACAAGTCCTGCCAGAAAACCTGCTCCAGCATGGGCTCCTCTCTCCATGGGTCCACAGGTCCTGCCAGGAACCTGCTCCAGTGCGGGCTTCCCACGGGGTCACAGCCTCCTTTGGACATCCACCTGTTCCAGCATGGGGTCCTCCCCGGGCTGCAGGTGGATATCTGCTCCACCATGGACCTCCCTGGGCTGCAGGGGGACAACCTGCCTCACCATGGTCTTCACCACGGGCTGCAGGGGAATCTCTGCTCCGGTGCCTGGAGCACCTCATCCCCCTCCTTCTTCACTGACCTGGGGGTCTGCAGGGCTGTTTCTCTTACATGTTCTCACTCCTCTCTCTGGTTACAGTTACACTGTTTAGGGTTTTTATCCCCTTTCTTAAATCTGTTATCCCAGAGGTGCTACCACTGTCGCTGATGGGCTCGGCCTTGGCCAGCAGTGAGTACATCTTGGAGCCGGCAGGCATTGGCTCTGTTGTACATAGGGGAAGCTTCTAGCAGCTTCTCAAAGAAATCACCTCTCTAACCACCCCTGCTACCAAAATCTTGCCACACAAAGCCAATGCACATATACACAGAACGTTGCTGATACAGTAACAATATCTAGAATGTTGCTTTGCACAGTTTGTCTGGAGTTGATATTTTCCTCCATAAACTTTAACATGCAGCCATTCCTGTGTTGCATATTTCTCTATACATTAATTCATTGTCATAGAAAGAACTAAAACTCCCTGAATTCCTCTTATTTCTGATTTCTAGAAAGATCCTAAGCATCTCTAGTATTGGATTATAAATTAATGTAGTTTTCTAGCTGACTACATTTTGTCACTGCAATTGTAAACTCAGGAAGTTCTTTGTTTTTTTTGGTTCTTCTGCTTACTGCAGCACACAGATTCCAGAATTGGAGGCATAATTCCTGCTTTCACAATTTCCTCAGAAGTTTGGGCATTTTATCATGATGAGATTTGTTAGGATATCACAAGGTTTTTCAGATCTTGGATTAGGATTTAGTAACTGCCTTGGAGACCATTGTGGTTAGTGTTAAATCTTAACTGATCTACATTTGTCTTCTAAATGTAATTCTACAATATAAACACTCATGTGTTATGTGTCTGTGTGTGTTGAATAGTTATTTTATGCACTAAGTTTTGGAATCCCACTTGTTTAAATACTAAGTCTCTACATTAGGAAAGTTCTTGACAAAAGGTTTCTAAACTGAATGGAGTGCTTAGCAGAAAGGGGAATTTTCATCCTTGTCAATGCAAGTAAAAGCCAAGAAAACAGTCTTGCCAAAGAACTAAATTCCAGCTAAAGAAGCTGTGTAAGTATTCTGACAGCATTTGAGTTGAATGAGAGAGAAAACCTCTTGGGACTTGAACATAAGTATCGACAGTAATAAGTGTGTTTTTCATTTAATTCTGTAGAGTTTCTAAACCTTATAATATTTGGATTGTAGCATATAAACTAATCTTTAATCGCTACTTAATTCTCAGAGTTATTACAGGATTAAAAAGAAAAAAAAACAAAAAAAAAGAGTTGCAGGAACACTAGGGTCCTCTCATATGGTATAACAGCGCAATTCAAGATTTAAGGATGACAAACAGATACTGGAGTATTCCTCAACAAACTGTGTTAGTAATTCAGTATAGTGATTGGGGAGAAACAGATTCTACTGATATAACCAGACAAAAGTATACCTGAACCTTGCAGATCTGCAATTTGTAAACTTCTGTGTAATTCTGATATGATCTGGGTCTTTCCCAAAGCAGTTATACTTTTAAAAATTAAAATGTTCTGTTCAATAAAAAAAAAATATGTATGTTTCTCCAAGAATACATTTTTGCATGTGAGGCTACAATTCCCAATCCACTCCACTCTGAAAATATGAGTGATTGCTGGACATCTTCCAAAAGAGTTCCAACAATGTGGTACTGGTATTCTGAGAAAATGCCATATTTCTCTTCACAAGGCAGAAAGGAACGAGAAGACCTTCAAGCAGAAAAAGCTTAACTGTATAGCCAAAAAAATCTAGAACATGTTATTAATGATAGAAGCAGATTTCTTATTCCTTAGTCATTCCACGGGCAACTTTTTCTTTTTTTTATTTTTTTTAAGTGAAGTCATGTAAATTCACACACTAGCAATCATCTAGCAAGGCTAGACATTCAGAGATTTTTCAAAGGGGCTTTTGATGAGTTTTGCTGCATAGAAAGCTGAAAAATAAGCAGTCACAACTGGAGTGACTGGAATAGAATTTAGAAATTTAGAAGTCCCATTACATCAAGTCTGGATTTTTCTCTTAGTTATAAAATAATAATTGTATTATTTATTATTATGGTAACTGTGTATTGCCATTTTAATTGTATTAATATGATGCCATCAAGGAAACAGTATAGATTTATAACTTAGCAAAAAACTAGCTTAAGTGCAAAGATGCTGAAGTTATTAAAAATATATGTCTACCAACTCTTAAGTTGATTATCTTATTTTTCTGTTCTAATTGCTGTGGGATTCAGTTAACTAAATAGTTTTTAAGGTTTGGGCTACACAGCTGCTAGTTTTAGCTAAGTGAGATTTTTCTGGAATGAAGAACCGCATAAGATCAATATTGTAGTAGGGTCAGGAAGGTATAGGTTATTGGAAGAAGACTATTTAATGTAGTGTACCAAAATCAATTGACAAAAAAAGTAAATTAGTAAAAGTCAATTTCTTACACTCTGACTTTTGAGTCTTAAAGGAATTGGATTGTGAAAGCACCATAAATGAAAAGGAAAATAAGAAGCTCTTTGATATAATGCAGAGTAAAGTTTATAAGAATCATTTATTGGGAGTTACTTGCATTTTGTTAGGAATAATTTGCATCAGTTTATTGATCAAACAAACTGTGGAGAAAAGGGGAATTAAACTTCTGTCCAGTGAATAATATTTGAAATGTCTGTTGAAACAGTTTTAAAAATTTGGAAGGAGGTCAAACAGTTGAGGAACAAAGTCATATATTAGCAACAAACTGGCCTCTTTCATACCTGGGATATCAGGTCAATTTACCAGTTGATGGACTGATAAAAAACTATGTCATTAGATTTTATCTCTAAAAATGACATCTGAAAATTGTTCATAACTACTTGCCATATTTTATACAGTAATTTAACAAACCAAGACTGTGAAATATAAGTAATGCAACTCCTTTGAAAACAAGTGTTCAAACATTCTATCAATTCAAGCAAACTGTGTGGTTTTATCCTAATTTTTGGTGGACATTTGTCTTTATTACATAATTAATGACAATCTGGCATGATTAGCAGGCTTTGTTCTTGAAAAAGTCAGGACCAGAAGAACAAAGGCATTGAAAGCCAAGCCTGCAAAACACAGAGCAGGAAGCAGGAGGAAGCTTGCTGTAGACAAAATGTAAGCTTTATTAAAGCAGGGTGCCTCATTTAGAATCCAGACTGGCATATAACCAAAACAAGTCTGACAATATGTGCCATATGCTTTCTGAGGGCTGGCTTTAGGCAATGGCCGTAACTCCTACTATTACTAGCACTCACATCATTCTATCAGCAGAAATGAAATCTGACAGCTTTATTGACAAAAAAGGTATTTTTCATGTAGTTTAAAAAAATGCTTTTTCAGTATGAAGCCAAAATATATAGAAACTGCTATAGGCATTAAGAATTCTGACAAAATTTTTTTCTAGGCATCAATTAAAAATAAAGATACTGTTCCTGAATGATAAGATACATGAGTTATGCCAAAGAGATGTCAGTAAAGTTTCTGCAGTGCATGAAACATTACCCTGTTTAGAAACATTAGCTCTACATTATTCCTGATAAATAGCCTTGACAAACCTTTAGACTGATTTATGGAGGTGTTAATTACAATTGGGGTTTGAATTCCTCTGTTGGAAAGTCAGATATAAAAGTTTCTTCAGAATAGATCATCTTCTATAGTAATACTTTACTATATTTTAAAATGTTTAAATGGACCATTTAAAAAAGTTTTTTTAATGAAAAAAATATTTTTGTTGTTCTTACAATGGACTCATCACTTTGAAATAAGAACATAATAATTCTAATAACAAAAGCTCACTCATAAGGACTTTGAGAAAACCTTTTACCTAAATAAGAAAACTGATGTAAAAACCACTGAACATAACTTTTTACGGTGAGTGGTTGTTCAGTGAATCTTATACAAAAAATTTGAATGCATTTTTGGATGAAATTTCACTTTAAGCTCATCTGGAAAAGACACGCAGTCTAATCTGAAAAGACACAAAATCTAATCTGAAAACTTATGAGAACAATATGAATACACTATTAATTCAATTACTATTAAAGGTGACTGCTAGGTACTACATAGCAGCTCACTAACCAGATTTTTGGATGTGGAGCTTAATGCTAAGATGAGAACTGTAATTCAAATTTCAAAATCAGCGTTTGATGAATGATTGCTCATACTGGCACATATTTCCCCTCTCAAGAAATGTATGAAACATATAAGAAGCCATGGCAAGTCTACTTACTAAATCAGTAGTCCTGAACTTTTCAAAAACAAAACTGGAATTTCACAACCTGTTTTGACACTGAGCTATTCTTTTTAAATATTTTAAAATGTCTTAATGTTTTGCTGAAATATAAAGTAAGGAGATAAAGGAAAATGTTCATGTCCTAAACATACATCTGTTAACTAAAATGTCAATAATGGTTAGACCTATATTTAACTGAAAGCAGTGGTCTACATCAAAGTACTTTGCCACATTACATGGCTCTTGTAGATCCATATCCCATGTGCAGAAAAGGAGAGTCTGCACTTCTGGCAGGAACATTGTGTGTCAAGGCCTGCTTCATCCTTTGTCCATGACATTTCAAACTTGCACTGAGATATTTGCGAAATGACTTCTATGAATAGTTTCAATAAACAGAGCTTAGATATTTAAACATTGCCAATCACTGGTTTTGACACACAAAAAAAAGGTGTAAAATAAGTGTTTAGAAATTGTTTAAGATGCCTTTTGTATTTATAACATCTGAAGTCCTTTTATTGATGCAGGTTGTTTGGATAAAGAAAGGATAGGTGACACAAGAAATATCAAAAAGTGCAATATGGCCTCCTCCTAAAAATCTACTTTTAAACATGACACATGCAAATGCAATTGTCAATGCTAATCAAAAATAATTTCATTGTCTCACTTCCTCAGGCTTGTTACCTTTTCATTATTTGAGCATTTACCAATGTGATTTGTATATATGAGCTTAGTGTCACTGTATATTCTGTGAGTAAAACCTTTAAGTAGTTGTCTGGTTTCAGCCCAGCCAGTAACAAAGCACTAGGAAGCCACTCGCTCGCTCCTCCTACCCCCGGCCCTGGTGGCATGAGGAGAAAATATAAAGAAACACTCGTGGGTCCAGACAAGGACAGGGAGGGATCACTCACCACTTATGGTCACGGGCAAAAGACAGGCTCAGCCTGGGGAAGAAACAAAATCAATTTGATTTGCTACCAATCAAATCAGAACAGGGATACTGAGAAGTAAACCCAAACCTCAGAACACCTTCCCCCACCCCTCCCTCCTTCCCGGCTCAGCTCCACTCCGGGTTCTCTCTCCCTCCTGCCCCCGGCGGCGCAGGGGAACAGGGGATGGGGTTGGGGTCAGCTCCACACACCTTGTCTCTGCTGCTCCTTCCTCCTCAGGGGGAGGAGGACTCCTCACACTCTTCCCCTCCTCCACCGTGGGGTCCCTCCCACGGGAGACAGTCCTTCACGAACTTCTCCAGCATAGATCCTTCCCACAGGCTGCAGTCCTTCATGAACTGCTCCAGCGTGGGTCCTTTCCGCAGGCTGATCTTCAGTCACAGCCTGCTCCAGCATGGGCTTTCCCATGGAGTCACGGCCATGTTGGGGGGCCTCCGCTCCCCCGCTCCCCTCCATGGGCTGGGGGGGACAGCCTGCCGTCCCACCAGGGCTGCAGGGGCATCCCCTCCTCCGGCGCACCTCCTCCCCTCCTTCCTCACAGACCTCGGTGTCTGCAGAGGGGTTTCATTGCGTGGCAGTACACCCCCTGCTCCCGACAGGAAACAAAACTTCTCCAGGCAGGGAGGAGAGGAAAAAAAAAACCAAACCCTAGAGGCTGCAGGTTGAAATTTGAACTGGCCAATGAAGATGTGCCAGGTACACTGAGGTGACCTTTTGGCCAATAGGGATTAAATGACCACAGATCAGATTCGACAGGGGTATAAATGGGGTCCCGCTGGAGCACATTTTGGGGAAGTTAGTTCTCCTGGGAGTAGTGGGGTTGCAGCTGGGGACTCAGCCTTTGGTTGGGACACTGCCTGAGGTAACTCCTGCAGGTTGAGAGCCCTCATCTTTTAGGTGATATGTGCATTTTGAGTCATCTTTTTAAATCTTAAGGATGCTTAAGTTGGCTGTGTAGTACTAATTCCCCTTACATCGTTGAACCTGTGGTTCACAAATGTTATTGGAGTTCTAGCTAACTTTTTTACTGAGGAATAAATCTGAGTTTTAACACCTGTTGGATTTGATTGTGTGAGCCTCCGTAAGACTCTCACATTCCAATATCCTCCCCTGCCACTGGTTCCCCTTCTTAAAGATGTTATCCCACAGGCATTACCACCATTGCTGATTGGGTCAGCCTTGGCCAGAGGCAGGTCCAACTAGGAGCCGGGGAAGCTTCTAGCAGCTTCTTACAGAAGCCACCCCTGCAGCCCCTCCCCCACTACCAAAAACCCCACCACACAAACCCAGAACAGTAGGTCATTTGCAACTTGATTCAACTCTCATATCAGGCAGGTACCTAGTGGTAAAACCATGAAAAGTAAAAGATACAAAATAGTTACACATCTTTGGATGCTTCTTTTTTCTTTTTTCTTTTTTTTGTTGTAGACTAAAGCACAAGTTCCATGGGTTATAATTTGATTTTTTTTTTCATGATCACGGAAAAACTCTTGCCCATTCCTGTTACAGTAATTAAAATTTCATTTTATTGTGCTGCTATCAAAATCCAACCTCTTATGCAGTTGCAAATATTTCTGCTCTCTCATGGGAAGAACACCTCATATATTGTATGTTCCCATTCTGTCACTTAAAAGGATTGAAAGATCCAGATAACAGCTAAATAAGAATATAATACCATTCAATTTCTTACAGTATTTGCTTTGGTATTAGAGTCAGAGAACATTACAAAGGCCACTAAAATTAATTGCCTCTCTCAGACATTAGAGTGAAATGCTCAATCTGTAACAGTGGAAGGGGCTGCTAAACAGAACTTATGGCCTCGGAGACTTCCTCGATGTCCAGATTTTAAACCAGTGGT
>NW_010972981.1:6816538-6818459 GCF_000737465.1 Haliaeetus leucocephalus | reverse complement strand
TTGTTAGTATAAAAGGAATTAACTGCGCAATAAAAGCAGAAGTTGACACTCACACTGTGTGTGTTATCTGTCTCTTTCCCCGGTCCAGGCCGCCCAGTGATCTAGTCGCAGCACCTTGATATGTAGCAAGCGCTACATAGTGGTGACCCCGACATGATCGGTCGCACAGGCGACGATGGAACTTGCGCAAGTGATTAAGGTATTAAAGGTATTGGCTGATGAGGTGGGTGCCCGTGGTTCAGTTAGGAAGGACCTCACGGGCGAATGCATCCTATGGATGCTGCACCGGGGAGACATTGGGTCTCCTAGAGAAGTTTTGAGCCCTCCCAAGTGGGGAGAGATTCGGGAGTCTTTGCTCCAATCTGCGCTCGCCCGTGAGCACGGAGCTGCTGAATGATTGCAAAGTTGGGGAAAGATGGAGAAGGTGGTCACGGCAGGACGGAAGGCTGGGGCGTGCTGGTTGGCGGTGCGAGCTGCTTTGTTTGCGGATGAAGAGCCGCCTCAGGAACAGCGGGAGATAGTGCCCTCGGGGACAGTAAGTCAGACTCAGACGGAGTGGGCGGCCGTGGAGCGGGGCTCACAGAGCGGTCCATCTCTGATTGAGGGCATAGACGCGGAGGGCACGGCGGAGACGGAGCTTTTTCCTGTAGGGACGGCACCAGCGGGGCCGGATGTGCCCCCTCCGCAGTATCCATGGGAGGAGTTGCGGCGGGGGGTTCGGAAGGACTTAGAGGAATGCCTCTTGGACTGGGTTCCAGGCAAGGATGTCAAGGGAGATTTATACCGTCAGTTGAGAGAGTGGGAGGAACGGCCACCCGCGGAGGGGATAACTGGGAGGCAGCGGGGGTTGGAGACTGTGGCAGAGGAGGAAACACCTCCCCGCGGGGGAAATCAGGCGCCCTTGCCGGGAGAGCGGACTGGGCCTCCTGAGCCTTTACCTGAGCCTATGCCTGCTGAGCCATCATCTGCACCCTTGCCAGAGCGGGTTAAACCCTCGTCTGGGTCCCTCCGGAAGTGGCACGAGGTGCCAGCACAGGGCAATTCTGATAGTTCTGATGAGGAGAAGGTGGATGGTGTAATATGGAGGCCATCGAAACCTGCGCCACAGAGTCAGACAAGGGAGGGACAGGACGCTTTACAGACGCTGCAGGGTCTGTTGCGGAGGCTTGAGGGGGCCATACAGAATGCGGAGCGTGCGGTGCCGTTAATGCCTCCGACGCAGGGGGCCGGGGATGGTCAGGAAGGGGGCACCCAAACAGGTACAGACTGGCGACTGGTGGCCAAAGAATGTTGCCTCTCAGGGGTTCAGTTTCAGCCGGTCGTTCTCCCTATTTGGGCAGCGGCGCGGGGAGGGTATGAGTGGACACCTTTTGATGTAAAGACCGTTCAGGAGCTCGTGAGTACTGTGCAGGCGCATGGAGTGAATTCCTCGCAGGCGCTCACTTTGTTTGAATGTCTGCTCTCAACGCCTGTTGCGCCCTATGATGTGATGCAGCTGATGAGAGGGGTACTGCTCCCATCATTGCTGTTGTTGTTTAAGGAGGAATGGCGAGCTCAATGTGTTAAGGTCATGGCCCATGCTCAGGCTCCTGGTCACCACCTAGCGGGGGTGACCGTAGAACAACTCATGGGAGAAGGGCGGTTTGCAACGCCTCAGGCACAGGCACAGGGCATGCACGGACGTGACTTTACGGTGGTTGCGACTACCACCTTGGCCGCACTTAGGCGTGTCGCGGCCATGGATAGAGCGGATCCCCCTTGGGTAAAGGTCCGGCAGGGGCTTGCCGAGAGGTTTACTGCCTTTTTAGATCGGCTTCAGCTTGCTGTGCAGGCTGCAAACCTTCCAGAGACGGCTAAGGAAGCGATTGTGGTTGAGTGTGCTAGGGCTCAAGCTAACCCGCAGACCGCAGGGCTTCTCTCT
>NW_010972981.1:6812870-6816528 GCF_000737465.1 Haliaeetus leucocephalus | reverse complement strand
GGGCGGCCTTGCAACAAGCTTTGCGCACGGGTGCAGGCGCTTGTTACCGATGCGGGCGGAGGGGCCACATGGCGAGGAGTTGCGCCACCAGACCCGGAGGGTCGACTCAGGAGGTAGGGGCGGGCAACCTCCGTTGTTGGAGATGTGGTAGGCTCGGCCACAGAGCTCCAGACTGCTGTGTACCCGGGGTCCAGCAGGGGGCTCCGGGGTATGCAAAACAATGAGAACCGATGTCTGGAAATGGTATGGGGGGAGGGATGGGGTCCGGGCCCTCCCCTTTAAATTTTGTACAGGACCCAGCGACAACAACTCAGGATCAAACGATACTCCCGTGGAACTGACCGCCGAGAAAGAGGGACAGGATCAGGGCAATGTAACAACAGTTCCAATAGTTCCTCCTGTTGCCCAAATAGCATTGACCATGGGCATGAAAACCCGTCCAGAAAGTGTGATCACTTTAGAGGTGGAACCGCCCCTTTCTCCACAAAGCATTAGTCTGCTGGCCCTGTTAGATACGGGAGCAGATGTTACCGTGATTCCGGTTCATGTCTGGCCCCCAGGGTGGCCCACCATAATACAAGGGCAATTAATAGGGGTGGGGGGGCGCAAGAGTCGAGGAAAAGTAAAGCCCTGGTAAAAACCACTCTTGCCCAGCCTACAACTGCTGCAGATGCTGATAGGGTGGCGTGGTGCAACCCGATGGTGGCAGTGGTCCCGACAGCTATTCTTGGGCGCTGCTGCCTACATCGTTGGGGATGTCGCCTTTCCACGGATTTTTAATGACGGCCACTGCCGTCTGCCGTCCCTTGAAGCTCACCTGGCTAACAGACAAGCCGGTGTGGGTGGAGCAGTGGCCAATGACTGAAGAGAAGAGGGCGGCAGTAGTGGAATTAGTGCAAAGGGAAGTGCAAATGGGCCATCTTGAACCCTCCACCAGTCCCTGGAATACTCCTGTATTTGTCATAAAGAAAAAGTCAGGGGCGTGGCGACTCCTCCATGACTTGCGAGCAGTCAATGCCTGCTTACAGGACATGGGGGCTTTACAGCCAGGACTGCCCTCTCCGGCCATTGTGCCGAAAGGACAAGGTGTCATTGTAATTGATATAAAAGATTGTTTTTTCAGTATTCCCTTACACCCAGAAGATCAGGATCGGTTTGCCTTCTCTATCCCGGAGCGGAACCATCAAGCGCCCATGCAACGGTATCAGTGGAAAGTGCTCCCTCAAGGCATGAAAAATTCGCCAACTCTCTGGCAGATCACGGTAGGTAAGGTCTTGCATTCTCTGCAAACAAACTACCGGGAGGCCACCATCATGCACTACATGGATGACATTCTCCTGTCCCATCAGGATGAGTCTGTATTGCAACACCTGTATGATCAGACGGTACAACAACTACGTGAATACGGGCTACACATATCCCCTAACAAAACACAAATGGGACCTTCTGTTAGTTATCTAGGCACTCAAGTAACCCCTCGCACAGTCACCGCTCAAAGTTTTATGGTCCCTGACCAAGTGTGTACTTTACATGATGCCCAAAAGTTAGTAGGCAAACTATTGTGGCTGAGGAACTTCGTTCCCATTGCTGAAGATGAAATGAATCTCTTGTACCAACTACTTCGGGGGGGGGGGGGGAACCCTTGCAAACGCCACGTGTATTGCAACCAGCACAACGTGAGTTGCTAGAAAACATAGCCCAACGGGCCCAGCAGTGGGGCCTGCAGAGGTTTCAACCCACACAGCCAATTGATGTGTGGCTCTTTGTGGCCGGTCAGAGCTGCCACGGTGTATTGATACAGACTGCAGAAGGCCTGGAGTGGCCCTTTGCGTGGTTACATCAGGGTAAGGTACACACAGCCATCATTAGTTGGCCGCTGTTGGTAGCCACCATGATCATGCGTTGCCGAGGGGCTTGTCAACGTTTTACTGGCAGAGACCCAAACTGCATTGTTTTGCCCTGCTCCCTAACGCAATGGAATTTAGTTTATCCGCAGGTGTCTGTTTTGCAGGATGCATTAGCAGAGTTTGCAGGGACAGTAGCGGGACATGAGGTCCATCCTTGTGGGGAGATCTTGCATGCTTTACCCATTCTTCCAGCACAGCAAGTGGCGAAACACCCTAATGACGGACAAACAATCTTTACTGACGCGTCCTCCAAGACCAGCAAAGCCGTTTGTGTTTGGAGAGAAGATGGGGTATGGCACCAGGTAGTATATACTGAGCCAAGTCGCTCGGTGCAGTTTTTGGAGGCCAAAGCAGTGACCATGGCATTGTTACGTTGGCCGACTGAGCCTTTAAATGTGGTCATGGATTCACTGTAGGTATATAAGCTTTTGGTTGCGGGGGAATGGGCATTAGCTTCTTCTACGGAGATAGCTGGTATGCTGCTGAATGCCTTACAGTTACGTAGTGCGCCCGTTTTCCCTATTCATGTCACCAGTCATTCTGGTCTCCCTGGACCATTAGCTGAAGGGAACAGCCGTGCCGACCAGGCGGCACAAGCGTGGATGGCTGCTGTTGGTGACGATAACACCACGCCAGCAAGGGCCCGCGCGATAACGTTACATCGCCTTTTGCATTGCGGTCCGCGAGGCTTGGTGACACTAACGGGCATTTCTCGTGCTGAAGCCAAAGAAATTGTCGCAGCCTGCCCTCATTGTGCTAAGGGACCCCTTTGGGAAGCAGGGGTCAACCCTCGTGGTTTGTGACCAAATCAGATCTGGCAAACAGATATTACAGAATATGCTCCTTTTAAGCCTCTGCAGTATTTACATCTTACCGTAGACACTTATAGTAGATATATTCTTGCTACAGCGCATAGTAAACAGAATAGCTTGGCAGTTATCCAACACTGGCATGCTTGCATAGCTCAATTAGGTATTCCGCAACAGATTAAGACAGATAATGGTGCAGCTTATACTGGGGAAAAGGTGAAACGGTTTTGTACGATCTGGGGTATTGACCTTAAACATGGCATCCCTTATAATAGCACCGGCCAGGCCATTGTAGAATGAGCACATCGAACCTTAAAGACCCTGCTCGATCGGCTTAGGGAGGGGGAGCAGGAGGAGCCCTCCTGGTTACAGGAAAACACACCTGCTCTCCGTACACAGCGTCTTCTGTTAACTGCATTAACTTCATTAAATCAGACAGTTCGAGGGGACCTGGAGCAGACGGTGGCGCTATGACATTTTACGAGCACGGAAGAGAAAGGCCCCTACCCGTTGGTCCGCGTGCGTGACCCTCAGACACGCCAATGGGATGGGCCGTTTGAGTTGCGTTGTCTCGGGTGAGGGTATGCCTGTGTACAGACACCTGAAGGGCTACTGAAATGGGTCCCTAGTCGTATGGTTCGTCCTGCCCTAACCTCGTAGTGTTTGAGTGTTTTTCCTTACAGATCGCTGTCATCCTTTCCTGGCTTGTGACACCTTGGGTATCTGCTACAAACTCCTGGCAGTGGAGGTAAAGCCAACTGGGGGACCCTGATGTGTATCCGGACGACGTCCCTCTCAGAGTCCATCAATACGTGCCTTTATGGGATCCGGCTGTCAGAGCTCGCAGCCAGGAATCCAGGTGCCTCAGACATTAAGCCTTAACATCAGTGCACCAACGATAAACTTTATAAAGTAATAGAAGTAATTCTTTCCTAGCCTTAA
>NW_010972981.1:6812216-6812860 GCF_000737465.1 Haliaeetus leucocephalus | reverse complement strand
TATCTGGATGACATCCCTCTCAGAGCCCATCAATACGTGTCCTTATGGGATCCGGCTGTCAGAGACAGAGCTGAAAACATTGTGTACGAACAAGTGTCAACAGAAGAGTCAGAATCACTCACAGCCAGGAATCTGGATGCCCCAGACAGTAAGCCTTAACATCAGCGTACCAACGATAAACTTTATAAAGTAATAGAAGTAATTCTTTCCTAGCCTTAACTTTCCATTTACCACTTGTGTGAATTCTCTGTAAAGGAGCTCCTTGCTCTGCAAGGTAAATGGGACATTTACGTGTGTTTAAGACACCGTGTTTCAACTTAGTTGTAGAAATATGCTTATGCTCATAGTACTTTACACAGTTATTTCTTTGCGTAGAACTGTTCATAACCATAGAAGCTAGCTAGTCATAGGGAGGGGGAGATGTAGGGTATGGCGTTCGGAAGATCTCGCGATGTCACGGAAAGATGGAGGGCTAGTCACCGCCTCCCTATGACGCATCTGTAATCCCGCCTACCCTTGTTAGTATAAAAGGAATTAACTGTGCAATAAAAGGCAGAAGTTGGCACTCACACCGTGTGTGCTATCTGTCTCTTTCCCTGGTCCGGGCCGACCAGTGATCTGGTTGCAGCACCTTGATATGTAGC
>NW_010972981.1:6792952-6812206 GCF_000737465.1 Haliaeetus leucocephalus | reverse complement strand
CAGTGGTACAAAGGAAATTGTCTATTTCATTTTCCTTTAGCACTTAGCAGGACATTTTCCACTCTTTCTGTGTGGATACCTGTATAATAAATTCACATTTGAAATAATTCTTACATATTTGAAGAATCCATTTCAATTTTTAGAAAATAGTTCACTTTTTCTTTAATAAGATTAAAGTAGGGAAACCATAGATACGTTCAAAAGATTTGCATTAGCATATTTCAAAGTACCATATAGTTTCTGCAGGTGCATATAGACTGGACTGTGAACTAGCTAGGAAATGGGGGACACATCAGAAATCATTGTAACTGCTATGGGCTGATGGGATTGGCTTGTGAGTGACACCGATCTTCCAATAAACACAGGGAATACTGCAGACAGTAGTATCTGAGCTGTTTTCTATAGGATTCCTGGGACCTACTCCTTGTGCTAAAAGCAAAGACGTAAAGAATAAGGATCAGCTGGAACTGGTAAAGCAAGCATTCACCCTCACACAGATACCTAGATGATTTCCTTCAGGCTTAGGTAGGGTTTATATGTCTCCTCAGGAATACTACAGCAGTCTTTGACTTTTCAAATAAAAGTAATGATTTCATACTGTCAAACGACGACCCTGATAACTTCAAAAATTTTGTTGATCTGTTCAGTTATCTGTGCATTTGCCACTGTGAGCAGATGCATAAAAGTGATTGTCAAACAGAATAAAGAGAAACAGCAGGGACTTGAAACATTTTGATTAACACTTAAGAATTTTATTTCAGAGCTATAGCAAAAGTATTTTTACTATGGGTATTCAGTTACTATTTTCCTTTCCTTTTGTAAGGAAATTGTAATTGTAAAAAACAATTTGTAGTCTTTTCATACAAGAATAGGTTTTCCTTATTAGCAGTTTGGTGGAGATCATGCCATAGTTTCAGTAACTACATGCAATAGCTACATGTTGAACATGGGATAGTACATGGAGTGATAAAGTTTTTCATAGTCCCACTGAGGGCAATTATTTCCCATTTTCATTGTCTATACATTGTGTTACAAATTGTTGATAAATTTGTGGTGTCAAAATGATTCAAAGAAAACCTAACTTGTTAAACACTATGTAAGGCAATGTATTTTCTTTGAGGATTTTCTGGTAATATCTCCGTGCCATAAAAACCTCAGCCTTTTACATTCAGCTGAAGTAAATGCTGACTATATTTTCAAGAATTTTGATACCATGTCCTAGGGGCTTTGTTTGTCTCTGTTCCAGGTGAGTGGATAAGTTCATACTCACTTTTAAACATGTCACCTCTTATAATCACTGATCATTAATACCTTAAAAATCAGCAACCATTGTAGAAGAATATCACTAAGACATTGCTTTCACACATTCAGTAAGGATAAGCCAAAACCATGCAAAATATTGATTTGACTCAAAACGCTGTTGAAGAGTAACCAGAAAAGAGCTTATAGAGAATGACAGAGAAGAGTTTGAAAGTTGCATTTAATGAAACTTGCATAATCTATGTTACTGTAATTTCATCTGTATCTCTAGTTTTTGGAAAAAGGTAAAGAAATGCTTTTAAAAGAGTCTATCCTTGATTGGCACTGTTTCTACTATTTCTACTTTGCCTTTCTGGTTTCACATATGACAGCCATTCCAGACTGATTTTCAGAGTGGGAGACAAAGAACAAAAAATTGTTTCTGTTTTAAAACACCCAGTGAACTGAGGTGCCAGAAGTAGAACTAGGAAAATCTAGGTTTTCTAGGAAAACCTAGAAGCAAGACTGCACGGTATTTCAAATAAGACAGCTAAATTAAAATTATGCTATAGCTTCCTCTTACTTCCCAAAATCCCCTTCAGTCATAGGCTACTTTCAGATACTCCGTCTACAGACAACCCAAGTGTTTTCATGGATGGCTTTGAATGTAGCTTTCCTGTCCTTATGAAACAGAGAAAGATCAAGTTCATTAATATCTACATGTATGATATCTAATTACTCTTAAGGAAAAAAAAAAGTCACTTTCTTTTGTTATTCATCATACTGTTGATAGAGTAGGCATTACATCTATACATATATTTTGTCCTTTAGTAGTATTTGCTATTACTTATTGACACATTTGCATGATATATTTATACATGTTATGTGGTAACTATTTGATTGGTAGTAAGTATGGAGTGCTCTGTCTTCACTAGAAGCCTAGTTCAGGAAAACTGAAATTTTACAGTAAGATGATGTACAGAAAAAAATAGTGTTTTCTCAAAGAGTCAGACAGTAGAATTTCATCTGAGTACAGCTTTGGGACTGTATTTTCACTACATTGTACTTCGAAGTAAACATTTTACATTATCCCATGTGTACTGATACTTTAGATTAAACTGTGTACATGGAACTATGGAGATGGTTTAATCAGCTTTAAAAAATAATAATGTAATCAAAACTTTCACAAGTTCCCAAAAGATTAGAAAAGTTATAAACAAAAGAGAAGTCTCTTAAAATGTGACCAGACCAAAACTGACAGAAAAGAGAAGGTTTCTCAAGAACAGACCCCTTGAAGCATTTTCAGTTCTTTCTCCATGATACTTTGTGAATGACACTCTTTTGTGTATTTCCAGATCATCACTAAGGAAGAATTGTTGATATTGTTTCATACTCTAAAGGTTTTGAAGCACCACATCTTCAAAATGATCAGTAATCAAGGTAATGATCAGTAATCAATGCCTCAGAACTGAGGTGTACCAGTCAGATGATTTGGTTTGTGTTCATTAACAATAGTTTGCAGACTGGTTCCTACCTACGGGGTATCACCTGAATATTAAACCTTACATTTAAAATGAAAGAACTTGGGAGCTAAACAAGTCATCTTTCTGAAACTATACGTACTGTGGGGGTAACATGCTATGCTTCCCCTTGTCTTTGCAGTTTTAACAGTCATAGAATTCCATTTAATCTGATCAGATTGTGCAGTGGAAAGAGAAGGATAAATGCCAAAGCATTTTGCCTTACACAAAACTCTTCAGTCACGCTTCACAATGAAACTTTCCTGAGGGGAGAAAAAAAAGCAACAGCTGATTAGAGAGCTACCGCCAGTCTGATCAATGTAGAATACTGTTCAAGTATTGTATGTGAGACATCTTGCACACTCAGAACCACCTTTTGTACTCAGAAGATGGTTAAATAAATCATTGTGACTTTCTAGGCACCTACAGAAGCTGAACATTCTCTGAAATACCTCTTGTGATGCTACCCAGGGAAGAACCCAGCTGTCTGAAAAAAAATACCAATAAATAAAATCATGGTATTTTCATTCTAAAGAATGAAAATAATCTCTTTTACTGATAAAAATGCTACATAAAGATTCTTTGTTATGTAGGATATTGTCAGTACTGCATGTCATCACATAGCATTGCTACAGTCACTTCCAAGACTACGATTTCTTCTCCCTAGTAAGCCTAGACTCTGTCAATATCACTGAGAACCCATGTATTTAACATGAAAATGCATTCAGAAATGAATACTTCTGTTGAGATTCAATTCTGGATGTGATTTTGTAAAATGAGAACATGAGAAATGTTATACTGTGTCAGATCAATGGTCCATCGAGCCTGTGACTCTGCCTCCAGCACCATCAGAAGATGTTGTTGAAGGAGAGCACACAAGTCTTGCCAGTATCCTGCAGGACATTCTCCTTCTTCATTTCACAACATATGCAGTTATTGGATATAGGGACAGCAGATGGCAGATACCTTTTCCCCTCTTTATCCATTTGTGTGCAGAGTGTCCATGAATCTGTGTAATCCATTTTTGGAACCCACTGATATTGCCTACCTCCACAACATTGTGGGCAGCAAGATCCAAAAATTCTAGTACAGTGGGATTTGATGAGTAACAGCCTTATTTTCTCCATATGGAAGAAATTATTATTTTTGCAGAAATAGAGAAGTGGACAATTGCACCCTCCTCATCGTGTCTAACGTTTTTTACTTTTGTGTTCTTATTGCACATTTTATTGATTATTTCAGAGGAATGTAAAAACTGTCTTCAGGATCACCTTCCTGAGATGTAAATACCAGTGACATATTCAGCATTGTATAAGCATGGCTTTGGTTATATTTTCCTTAATATATTACTTTAGATTTACCCATGCTGAAGCTTATCTGCCACTTTTTGTTCACTCAGTTTTGTGAAATCCTTCTGGAATTCCTCATCATTCATATGACATAAAAGTGCTCAAAATAATTCAGTATTATCTTGAAAATCTCTAATCTCCTTTCTGAAGGAAAAAAAAAAAGATGATACTTGTTTATTTTAATTACAAAATAACTCCAAATTGTGGACTCAGATCTGCAGTCTCTGGGAAAAAAAATATCATTCTTTTAAGGAGAGAGTCACAAAGGAACAAAACTGCCACAGTGAAGAATGCACATAAAAGAAATATTAGAAAAAAACCTCGTTGCAGTCCTTACCAGATTAAATGAGACAGAACTACATTTGTGTCGCGCTTTCCCGTCACGACAATCTAGGAGAAATGACGCATCGCCAGGGACTCGCCCTGGGGAGAAACGGACCAACACATACTGTGGATCAAGCGATTTCTCCCTTTTATTGCTGCGTAACATTCAGTTATATACCATGCGCAAGCCATCTACTGATTGGTTAACATGCTGTTCACACGCCTAAAGCAATAGTTTGATTGGATAAGGTCTTCTGATCACACGAATGATTGCTCCTGTCTGTGTCTTGCCTGGTGTCCTGCTTTCAGTCACGTAGGCCCAACTTGTTCAGCTTTTTGTGCTTATTTCATCAAACTTTGTAGCAACAGTTAGCCTTCGCTACATCCTTGAGGCTTGCTGCTTGCAGAGGCCTCTGGCTCACAGACTGAACAGTCCCATTGTGTCTCTTGTTCACTGTGTGTCTATTTTTCTAATTATCGCACACATTTGCAGACAAGCTGTTTTTGTTTATTTAACAAAAACATTAATGGCATACTTTAAAAAAATCTAATGTTCTCATTAAGAAAGAAGTATATGTTTTACCCTTTTTTTAAAGAAGTGATTGGCTGGTACATTGAATCATTAAGATTAATCTCTTCTAGAAGCTTTTAAAATATACTCTGTGCACATAACTTGTATACTATTTTTTTATCAAAATGTCAATACATATCTCTAAAGTTTAGAACATTTTTATGTGAATGTAGAAACTTAATCATGACACCCAAGTTTGAAAATCTAGCTCATAATCCAGGTATTATGAAACTTAAGAATTGCAGACATACCTGTCCTTCAGTTACTGCTTTATTTTCCTATTCACCTCTAAAATGTTCCTAAGAACATGCTCCTCTTCTGGCAGTTATGCTCACACCATTTATACCTACCTTGAGGCCCTAAACCAGCTTTTAACACATACCTCTGACAGTTCTTTACCTCTGCTGGCACTTCCCCAGCCAAAAGCAAAGTCACATCATCCTCATCCTTTTCTTCCGGCTCTCCTATCTGATACTGTTATACAGAAATATATAAGTAATGAGGTGAGAAACAGGATTGAAAGAAGGTCTGTCAGTGTGAAACGCCGTTCTCTTCTTGCCATCCTCTAAATAATATCATAACCTGCAGTACATATAGCACTCTCTCAAGGACTGCCATAAAGGGCAATCGTTCTGTAATGCCATCAGATGAAACTCACTGCTCTTCTGTGTTTCTTTCTGTTTATCTCTATGTCAAAGCTGGAACATGCTATTCTCTCTTAATCTTTTAGATATAGTGAAAAAAGTTTTAAAGACTATTATTTAGCTCATAATGGCAAACACACAGAAGCATAGAAATAGAAGAATCAAGATTGTCTGTATTCCTTTTTGTGAATGCCATATTATATTTTTTAGGTTTATGACATGAGGATATACTTTTTCTATCCTCCAAATCCCTGTCTCATTCAGTTTAAAGGCAGATAGTTCTAATTAATGAGCAGTTTACACTTTTTTTTGCCTTCATCTTGTTTAATAGTCTGTACCCAGCCTTATTCACTGAAGATTATTCAAATCCTGCCCTGAAGACAGAATTATTTATTTCTTCATACCTTTTTTATAGTGATCATCCCTGCAGTACTGAATGCTTCACAAACATTACAAAATGTGCTGATCAAAGTTATGGAATGTCTTCCATACTGGGAATGATCGATAAGCTGAGATCCATGAGCTGTAAAGAGTAAAACAAGGGGAATATGCTAAAAATCTGCAAATCATGAGTGGCTTTGCAGAGTTCTATAGGGAAAGATAGTTTACTGTTTCTTCGGGTACAAGAACTAAAGGATAACAAATGAAACTGATAAAAGTCAGGTTCAAAAAAATACCCACAATTTTTTTTTTAATAAAATACAAGAATTTGTATCTGAAGGATGTTGCAGATGAGCCATTATTATATAAATCCATGGAGGAGAAACCCATCATCAGTTACTAAATCCATAGTGACCTTGGCCAAATCAGGAAATTCCTCAGCTGAAACTAGTAGGACTCTGGGAAAGTGGATCATGCATACTTCCCATGTTCTTATTTTTTCCTTAAGCATGTGTTTACTGGTACTGATTGAATTAGGATTTGGGGCTAGGTGTACCTCAAATCTAACCCATTCTGGCCATTCTTATGTTCTTATTAATTAACAGTCAGATGAGTGGCTATTACTCTTTTTTTTTTTCTTTTTTTTTTTTTTTTTTTTTTAAATAAAGAAATGAGATACAAAAGAATATAAAACCTTCATCAAGGAAAGTCTACAAAAATTTGACCCTGATTAGTTCAGGGAGCTGAACTAGATGATCACTTGAGGACCTTTCCAAACTTAAGTTTTATGACTGAGGTATTAAAGTGAGAAAGATTAATGTATTTTTTAAAATATCATATGATACACTGAAGTTGGAGGAAACTCTTCCAACCATACTAACTAGGTCTTAACTGCCTTACATATTTTAATAAGCAAGATACTTAAACTATTTAAAATGTGGTATCACCTTACTCAGAAAGTGAATCTGTGTATTATGATGCCTTCTTTTGACCAGTATAACACCTATTTCTCTTATCCAGTTTTGGGAAAGGTAAGCTATCTTTTTTATGTAATCCTTTAGGAATCCAGTCTGCCATCCAAACTGGTGTCCATTCAAACCCATTTTCAACCAAGAGGACATTCCTCCTTATTAGAACGAGATATTTGGTAAATTTGAAATCCATCAGTCTCAACCCACCTGTTGCATGCAAGACACCTGCTGAAGGTATGAGGAAGATACTTCAATTCCTTTTCTAGAAGAAAGAGTCCTATTTAGAAATCAGGTATTTGTACAAGTGGATTTTCAAGTTCTTTTCTTTATAAATCCAGCTTTTTCCAAGCCTCCTAAATGACACTTCCTTCATTTCAGTGAATCTGTCCATCAGTTCCTAGTACAAAGTGATACACTCCTCATAGAATTTATAAAATTTCATTTAATATGCTAATTATGAATAACACCTCTCCTATACCTTCTGGACATTGATTCAGTTCCTTATTTCTCTTATATAGTTACACATTTCCTCACTCCCTGAGATGCACATACACAGACTGTTGGATTGTGTGGCAGATGTTAGACCATCAAGTTTTGAAGTAAGTCTTTAGATAGAAGACTTCTTTTTCAGCCACCCACAAAAGGTCTAAAAGGCCCTGTAATTTCTCGTTGCTTCAACAGTCACAGAATAACATGGGTTTTCCATGGTCAAAATCAAAGCTCCTGTGCACACATGAAGTTCAGAGGTCTAGGGGAGTAAAACCAATATTATTATGAGATTATTTTATGAGAAGAGACGGATTAATGTGAGAAAATTTGTGTGTGTTCATTGGAGTTTTCAACGTACCCCTGTCTGCAAAGATTCACAGATTTGCTTTTATATTAATAATATAATTATTTTTAAAACTATAAGATACAGGGAATCATCCCTCTACCAGTATTTTGTTCAGTATTTTGTTCAGTATTTATATCACTGTTTCATTGTTCAAATTCTGAACATTTTCATTTTATGTGCAAGAATTCTAAACCAAGAAACTCAACAATGTTATAGTGTAAAAAAAAAAAGTCATTTGAAAGAAAATATGGTTGTTTTATCTAGGGCACTGATAAATTTAATTTACTACAGCCAGTGTCACTCACTGACTTGAGGTGCTAAACCATTTCAGAAGCTCTGATAATGACCATACAGAAGAACTGTGCATCGCCTGTAAGTTTCCAAGAAACTTTTTTTAATTCATCATTATTTGTACCCCTTTAATACGACTTAGGCTTTTACAGGTCCATTTAATCAACAGTAATTTTGTACTTTCTGTCTTGGAGTGTTTCACAAAGTCTTTAGATTTAACTTCAGTTGTTTTCCTTTTGTTATATGACATTTAGGTATTAATTATTTTTCATTTGACAAATATTTTATCAATTTTTTCTTACAGAAGAACTATTATATTCCCAACTGTTTTGTAGAAGTAGATCTCCAAGATACAAATATTAACCATGGAGCTGCAATATTTGTCCTCACATTAAAAAAAAAAAAAAAAAAGAAGAAGCAACTTTTGAAACAGGATATGCAAAAAAATCTATGGACAGACCTTATTTAACTAGAAATGTTATATACACAGAGTTATATATAACTCTGATATCTGTACCAGTATAGTTGGAGAAATATCAAAGCCCCTTTGTGATGTGGGGTGGGGTTTTTTTTGTTGTTTTTCCATTTTTTATTCTTATGGTATCAGGTAAGGCTTGGCACTAGACCCTAGCAAAATAAACAGATTCCAGGTGAGGATGATGTGAATGCAGTCTGACAAATAGCCATGCCTTGGCTGCCTGCTCTGCTAGTGTCAGAAACTTGGAAATCTAAGATGGTTTGTGATTTCCTGCCCTTGAAAGAGGTATCAGAGGTATGTGGAGGACAGTAGATACCTATAGGTGGGATTTGGCTTCTACCAAAACCAGTATATATTGCCACAGTCCTGTGCAGCAGCAGGAAATACACGTCTTGGTGCCCTTCCTCCTAAGGATCCCTTCAGTATCTCTTCCCCTCTTCTTCCTTCTCTCACCTGTCTTGTATGCTCTTAAAGCTTCACCTGCTCTCTCTTATGAGGTCCTGTATTAATTCATGTATAATCCAGGAACAAAAATCCATGTATACCTAATTTGCTAACACAAGGTAGATAAACTAGTTTCTGCATAAAGTAGTGCCCTACCTAACCTCTCACTAAGTTACCTTTTACTGGCCATGATTACCTGGCTGTCCACTTACATATAGGCTGGCTGGGAAGGTCAGTCTCCGGGCATGAGGTTTCAAATTCCAATCCTTTGCATATCTGACAGTGACAGAGGGGCTCTATTTTGGCTGCTGTTACTTTCAAACTGAAAGATGTCCTGGATTAAGATTATTCAGGTGTTTTTACAGGGAGTAGAATAAAAAAATATCAGACATGTGGGGATGGGATCCTTCTTCCCACAGTAATCAAGCTGCAGACTATAAGTTATTCTACAGATAACATATTTATCTCTTGTAAATGGCTCTTGTCATGTATATAAGGTACTGCATACACTCCGTTTGATTTTAATAATTGTAAGAATAATCTGGGGATATGGAAGGACAAAATATAAAGCCAGCTGACAGAAGCGTCGTGTCAGAGCACCACTGTATATCAAGTAGTACGATGATGAGAAAAATGTATGAGATATTTCACAACACAAACAGCACTGACCTATGCATTATGCTTGCTATGGACAGTGACATAAACAGGAAAAAATGAAAGTCAGGTTCCAGATAAATCAATGGCACAAAATCTTAGTAAGTGTATTTAGCCATGAACTAGCCTGTGGTTGTTTTTGAGCTGCACATAAGCACCATGGAGCAGAGATATTGACTGAAACAGACCCATAACAGAGGTCTCAACATTTGCATCTGTAGCTAGATGTACACACAGTGAAACCTTTTCAAAATCTGAAATGTGAAAACTAAGTGCATATTCCATGAGGAAACAAGAAAAGGCCTCTGAGTTGACCGATGGGCTCAACTGTGCCCCATGGCAGGTCTGTTGAGCTGGCTGGAACCGGCTGTGTGCAGCATGGGGCAGCCCTGGCGTCTCCTCGCAGAGGCTGCACCTGCAGGCCCTGCTGCCAGTACCTCACCACATGTGGCAATGGTAACAGTGGATTATATCCCATTTTTCAGGTCACTGATGCAAACGTTTAACCATACTGGCCATAGAGTTGACCCTTGAGGAGTGCCATTCACAGCTAGCTGCCAGTGAGACTTCAAACCACTCTTCACACCTTCCAAGCCTCATGGTGCAGTCAGTTTTTCACCTAATTCATATACCCTCACAATTTCCTTAAAAATAGCTGTTGAGTATCATGTGTTGGCCAAAAGCATTGTTCTTTCAAATCCAGGCTTATCAGTAAAGTTGAGAGCAAAATTTGGGCAAATAATACAAAATGCAATGCTAAAAATGATGTATTGTTATCAGTCTTATCAGAAGTAGAAAATGAGTTCAACTGGTTACATTCTTATAACAGTACGATGTGCTTGTTTTATTTCTCTCCTCACCTCTTAACAAAATTTGGCTAATAATCAGCCCACAAATGCAAGCTGCACTCGCTGTTCTTCAGTCTAAAACCTGTCATCACTTCTTTCAGTTTTCTCATGGGGACAAAAAAATAAAAAATAAAATTGTGAAAGATCTTCCTCATAACTATTTAGAAGAATGGTTTCATTTCTTCTATTGAATTCTCATAACTAGACATCAATTAACAGGAATGACATAGACTTCTATTTCGATACATGTGTTCCCCTCTTCTATTTTTCTTCTTCTTGGCTTTTGCTGTTCTGGGGTGATTTGCTTCTTTTTAATGTCATAAAGTAACTAGCATTCTGTATGCAAATGAAGATGTCCTTAAAAATGAACTTTTGTTGAGAAACAGTGTTGTCCTAGACTGCAAAGGCAAATTAAGTAAACTTCTTATCTTTCACAATAAAATGGTGTACAATTGGAAAACAAAGTTTGTATATTGACTATGATAAGGAGCCTGGGGAATACTAAAACTGAGTGAGGGGAGGAAAAGGAGGAGAAATCAAGAGAACAGGATTCAAAGATTTTGTGGTGTTACACGTCTTCTTCCTGAACCCAGACAAGAGTTAGTAGCCAAGTAAGTATCAATTTCTGCAACAGACATCCCAAACACTTCTGTTAGTCTCATGATTCATTCACTATTACTTCAGGGCTCGCTGGGTATTCATGTACAAACCATCTACACATGCCTTTGTATGCTAGCATGTGACACTGCTAATAATATAGCTTTAGAAGAAAAAAAGCACCAGAGAAAAAAAACATTACCATATTTTACAATAGTTAGGATGACACTCCGGAACTTAACAATTTTGCTGCCAGTAACTGATGCAGGTATGGACAGCTAAATCAGAGCTGGTCCTAGACACAGCAGAGACAGCACTGCTGAGGTAGTCTGAAAGTTGACATTCTGCCTTACTAGCCATGTTTAAGAGAGTAACCATGTAAACAAAAAATGTTTTGCAAATGCAGGCTGGGTTCTGGACCACAGTTCTGGCAGGAAAAGTCCAATGGGAAATTATCTACAAGGTTCCAAAACTGGTATAAGGAATAGACTCCTTATGCGGAATATCTGTTTTACACCTGCAGTTTTGTTCATAGATGTGACATGAGTATCTATGCAAGGTCTGGTTTATGAATTTCTGTTCACAAGAAATGTTTAAATTTCTATATTCTTTGGCATATTTTGCCAACACACCATTTCATGGCCCAAAGGGGACCACTGGGCATTTTCAGTGGGAAAAATAAAATACAGATATATCATGCTACTATTCAAACACATCTTTTAGGTTGTTCTTTTTTAAACTAGTATGTATGTTTGGGGTATTTTCTCAGCTTTTTTTTAATATATATTTTATTATTTTCTTTTGTAAGTCTTTAAAATGAGATTTTTCAAAGAAAAAACATTGGTGCAAAAACATGTTGTTACTTACTGACAAATATTCTTTAAAACTTAACTTCTCCTTCTCCTTTTATCCCCTACTTATCTAGTTTTGGCCTCCCTCACTCTTTCTGCACAATCTGGTGCAAAAGCCTTTTCTTCCACTGCTTTTGGCATCTAAAACAACATACCTCTACCTCTCTATTTAATTTCATTTTAAATCTCAGATGAAATCTTATATTTCCTTCCATGTTTACGCCTCCAACTTTCACTCCCCTGCTGCTATAGTTTGATTTGTAGTTTTACAACATGCAAAGCATAATTGCATACTTTATACTGAAGAAGCTAGAAAGAACAATTTTGTATTTTATTTTTAGAAGAATTTTTCCTTTTTTTTTTGATAGTACTTTCTTTTTACAGGGCACCCTACTTGCCTCATACTCTTGGTTTCCTGCAAGTATATGGCACTAAAAACTCAATTATATTACTTGCAGATGCATAGTAATTACACTTGAATTGGGGTAATGGAAAATTAACTTATTCTCATGAAAAAAAACAAAAGTTTACTTTCATAGTTTTGTTTTTCAGCCATAGCTTTCCTAATTTGTGTTAATTCAGATCTCGGCTATGAATGTGAAAAGGCAGAGTGGCTAACATGAGGAGGTGTTCTTCATCTGAATTCTTTGCTTTTAACTGGAGATTAAAAAGGATAAAATAATGACATCCTCATTTTTTCTCAAGTCCTTGACGCCTGTGACAGCACTGCAGAGAATGGGAGATAACTGCTGCTATATGGTATTTAGACTACCAATCTGCTGTAATAAAGTGATTTTGCTGCTATAGTTTTTGGACTTCTCTGTGTCTGTCTTCTTTAAGAAAAACAGTTTCCTTTACTGACTTTTCTTGTCTCAGGAAGCTCTTCTTCAGATTCATTTTATTAGAGACAACAACCCCCTCTACATTCTTTGGTTAAAATATATGTTGTTGGTTCACATAATTAACTGTGGTACTGGGTTTCACTGTTTCTGCATTTTCTAATAAATAATGTTTTGTTAAAGAAGAAAAAATCCATTGTATTCTTGAAATTCGCAGACATCTATGCATGGGTTCCAAAGCTCTATCTAAGTGACTGAAGGCTAAATATTTTTTTTTTTTTAATGTCAACTTTTAATTAAGAAATGGTGCGTGAAACTCATGTGGCACAGTGGCAAGCATACAAAAAAGAATCTCAAAGATTGTAATGACTGCAGAACATCCATGCATTTGAAATCAGGAAGATGTAAGAAAAATCTAAGTCTTGTCAGTCACGTTGCACAAAGTAATGGGATTACGCAAAAAATGTGGTTAATAATGCTACACTGGAAATGCGCCACACCACAGTGTGAAACATGCATGCTAAACTATGATATATTATTTAGAAAAGTGACCTTCTTATTTAAAAAATGATTAAACAGTCAAATGCTGTCCTGGTTTCAGCTGGGATAGAGTTAACTGTCTTCCTAGTAGCTGGTACAGTGCTATGTTTTGAGTTCAGTATGTGAAGAATGTTGATAACACTGATGTTTTCAGTTGTTGCTCAGTAGTGTTTAGACTAAAGTCAAGGATTTTTCAGCTTCTCATGCCCAGCCAGCGAGAAAGCTGGAGGCGCACAAGAAGCTGGCACAGGACACAGCCAGGGCACCTGACCCAAAGTGGCCAATGGTGTATTCCATACCATGGGACGTCCCATCTAGTATAGGAACTGGGGAGTGGGGGCGGGGAATCGGCACTTGGGGACTGGCTGGGTGTTGGTCGGTGGGTGGTGAGCAATTGCCCTGCGCATCATTTGTACATTCCAATCCTTTTATTATTGCTGTTGTCATTTTATTAGTGTTATCATTATCATTATTAGTTTCTTCTTTTCTGTTTTATTAAACCGTTCTTATCTCATGAGGTTTACTTCTTTTCCCAATTTTCTCCCCTATCCGACTTGGGGGGGGGAAACGAGTGAGCGTCTGCATGGTGCTTAGTTGCTGGCTGGGGTTAAAACACGACAAATAGTAATCCACTCACAGAACAAAACCTAAATATACAATGTAGTTTGTTTTTCCAGAGTGTCACCTACAGTACTTTTCTGAGTTTGCTTTATTCATTCTACTGAAAATAGTTATTTCATTTTTTCTATAATTAGTAACTAAAATTGTTGCTAAAAGCTGTGAAAAGCTGTAACAATAATGCCCAAGTAAGGTGTGTTTGTACATACAAGTGTGTGCACATGTGAGAAAGGTACAAGGATGTCTTTAGTGCTTCACAGATATCCAGGTGTTAAGAAGTAAGCATTTTTCCTGTCTCTTCTCGGAGAAAGTAGTGGGGAATTGGATGGTTTTCCTGAGACTACCTCACTATATGGTCTATCAAGCAAAGTATGTTTTATTTGCTTAATCTTGGACTTCTTTTGTGACCATCAGGTTATATTTTTCTACACTGGCAGTTTGGTTTAACTCCCTGTTTTCCTTTAGAATCCCAGTCCGTAAATTGTCCACAACTGTTAATTTCCTCCCAGGCTTGGGTCCAGGAAAGCTGGAAGGGGAGATGTGGATAGTTTTTGCCAGCACACATAGCCTGCAGACTTTTTGGATATGGGCTTAATCTATTTGTTTTTTTTTACTTAAATTCTCTGCTTGAAAACTATGAATAATACTCCACAGGTATAATTTTGAGTTTCCCAGATCCCACAGTTCTGAATACTGTATGTATAATAACAAATGTATAGAGAGAACAATGACTTCCTGTGCAGACTATTCTATCAAGCCATTATTTTATTGCAGGACGTCACTAGCTTCCTTAAAGAGCTATCACTTCAGCATGCTACCTTGCAGGTCTATTTCTAAAGATTATTCATTCATGAATCATTTCAGCAGTTTGTTGTGGCAGATGTGCTTTCACTAAATATACACTTTATTAGTTGCTTGTTTCTTAGGATATATGTTATGTTTGTAGTTATTTAAACTGAAATTAATTTAAAGTCTAGTCACCATAAACACAATGGCCCAGCAAAGATAAGAGGAACAATGTCAGGCCAAGGACCCTGGGTAACCTAATCAGTGAGAAGGGAGCTCAATGAATTGGCTACTCCTAAGCTATGATTTTGAAATCATTCTCAAAAGAAAACAATTTTTCTATTGTCCCTGGTGTGACACCCACTGAGCTGAGCCAATCAAAGAAGCTCTTCCAGGAGGATCTTGCAAACTGAGGAGGGGCTAATCCCTACAGGGGTATGGCATTCATTATGAGATGCAAGGGGGCCATCACTTTGGGACCATGTAAAACTTATTATGGGATTTTTAAGGAGTTTGGGGGGAAGTGAGAAAAGTATTGTGAGCTGTTTGGGGGAAGGATCAAAGGCAGAGAAAGGAGGGAGAAAAGTGGATTAGGAAGAAATGGTATGGGAAAGCAGAAGAAAAAGGGAATGAAGGGCTGGTCAAGAGTAAAGAGGTTGCTTGTCTGGCCAACTCCCACTCCTAAGATCTGAGAATTGGCTACTGGAACGTTCAATTGTCCAAAACTGCTACTGAAGAGATGGGGGACTGGGGAGACCGTAGGTCTGGACTAGCTACTGGGATATCTATTTGTATCCACTAGCCCTCTTCAGTCCTGATCAGCTGTAGTGAAGGAACAGGATTAGGCCATCTATGCCCTTCATATCTGTGTAACTGCTGTGTGTTTTCTGTCTGTCTTGATCTGTGTGGCTGGTCATGTGTGAGTAGTGTGTGTACATGCTCCTATCTGGAATATCTTTTGGACCTGAGGACATGGAGCTGTACCAGCTTCATATCTACTGGGCTATTGGACTCAGAAACCCCTATGTTGTAATTTATTTTAATAGAAAGGTAATATTTTGAGAAATATGGAAACAAAACTGGAGTAAAAATGGGGGATGATGGCACTGAAGCAGTTCTTGAGAAGTAAGTTCTTCTAAGAGGAACAATTTATATGGAAAAATGAAGAGGCTGAGGTTATGTAATTCACAAGATAAGATAGTATAAGCCACTCAGGAAAAGAATCAAAGCTGACATGAGAGCAGAATTCTAGGAAAGTAAAAAGGGATTCTAAAACATAGACTGCATTGTAGAAGTCTCTGATTTGGCAGTCATAGACTTGATACGGAGAAACAGGTGATATAACAAACTGGTGTACATTACAGAAAATTAATTTTAACTGAAACACATCATCTATGTACAACCTGGGGAAGTAGTTTTAGTTTTCAGCATGCCCCTATCTGTATTAGATGATATTGGCATGGCAGCAGAAGCGATTATAAAGGGACAGTTTGGAGATATCCTCAACAGAATTATTGCATGATTTGTAGACCGTTCAGTTGTATTAGAAAAAAGACAGAAAGGAAAAGAGTTTATCTCCAAATGTTGATCCTTTCAGTGAACAAATGTTGGAATATTACGTAATTAGAATGATGCAAGAGAGCAAGACAGTCAGAGGATGATAAGGAGTAATTTAATCCAGCATAAACTGTCCCTGTGACCTGTATGGCTTACTATCTTCCTTGCCTATGAAGATAACTTATGTGTGGGGATATACTCAAGTACAAGAGGAGAAAAAATCTAGAAGATTTAATTGGTTTTGTAAATCTTTTAGATGAGCTTGGCCCAGCTTCAAATAAGGTAATTCAGCAATGTGGTCCCCTGTTTACAACGAACTAGAGTAGACTGCAAATTTGGGGCAGTAAGTCTAAGTCTCTAGAAAATACACTTAAAAGTGCAAAAGCATATAAAGTGTACAGGAAAAAATCAAGTTTTAATCAATAGATGCAGAATTTAAGATGATGTAACTAACTACAAAAAAGAGTATGAAATCTTTGAAGTTTTTATACTTGTAATGTAATGAAGAAGCAAAATTACGCTCTTTTTCCTCACAAGTCTCTTCTAACATTTCTTGTCCTTGTAATATTTAATTCATATGTTTGTGCTGAAAATTTCAGTGACTTCACCTTCAATTGTCTGTCCTCCTTCTACCCGTCAGATGAATGCAGTACTTGCAGTTATGAGCTTTCTCCTGAGATTTATTGTAAAAAGTCTCCCAAGATGAAAAGGCATTTCTTGTTTGGTAATTTTATCTGAAAAGTTGTGTAATTGCAAAAATAAAACTTTTCAACAGGGTCAGGCAAACAAACAGAAAGCTTTGCATTGAAATGACACTTACTGAAGTTTAAATCTCTTCTTACTTAAAAAATTAGCTGTATACCAGCTGAATTTTCTGGAACTAGTCGGTCATAAAGGAACTATTGGTTTTACTATTTTTATTATAAAAATGAAAATTGTAACTGAAACTGAAGTTTTATTGTGACATTACTGTAAATATAAAATAAAATGCAGCAAAAAAAGTTCTGTTTTGAATAGACAAAGGAAAGAGGGGAAAAAAACACATTGGTTTGCTCATTTTATCAGTAGGAAATTGAGATACAATTAGTCTTAATGCATTATGTGGTCCTATAGGAAGCCTGCTTTAGATCCAGGAGTTAAGTTAAGCCAGATCACCAACACTGCACCCTTGCCTTCCACATAAAAAAAGTAAAATACTGTAAAACAAAATTCATCTTTTGAAATCATGAAAGATACAGGCAACATCAGAAATACAGACACATAATGTTTCAGTTTCTGTATAAAAACCAAGAATCTGAAGCACCTCAAAAATAATAAGGGTCTTTTAGGTTCTTTAGGATTTATGAGAAACTAGAGTTGCCTCTGGATAGTTTACTTGACTGACTACCTCTAAAATGCTCAATGATTGCTGAAAAAGCAGACAATTTACACTGTACACCCAGACTTATGACCAAAGGCTTTTTGCAATTATTTTTGTCTTTTTTGTTTTGTACTGCACTAAGATTACATCTCCCCACAAAACATCATTTCTTTTATGTGTAGCATTTTCTGTATTTTCCAAGCACGGACATTTCATTTCAAGGCACCATGACAAATGGAGCATTTCAATTTATCCTTATTTTATAAATACAATAACACAGTACTCTGTTTCAGATTATCATGAATAAAATATCAGCTTCAGACTTTGAAGGTTTCTAAATCCTTCACTCCATTAAGGGACTTTCTGGCAGTGCTACCATTTTTTTGCAAATTTTTAATATATTAGAGAAATAAAAGAGGGTCTCCCTATCTCAGACTGTTCCTGTTTCCTACTAGTTCCCTCTTCTCTGGGTCCCTTAAATGAAGAAGGCTTAGTGAGTCCACAGTACTCTCTTTCCATCCTCTGTGTATACCCTCGTCCTGAACAGACTGGGGAGAAAGACTGTTTTTGAAGCTTCTTTGAGCACTGACATACATGACAAAGATGATAAAAAGAAAACTAGACTGGCACATGTAATCAAAATGGAGACACAAAGATACCAAAGGGCACACTGATAGGAGTGACAGGGCTGGTTATGGCTAAAATTGTTGAGTGGCAACAACAACTTGTAAAAGCAGACATGTCAGACATAACCCCTGAGAAATACACTCTTTATTTCATCCTTCCCACAAATTTTCTCTTTCATTTTCATAATTCTTTTATATAGACTATATTGTATAATGTAGATGTCTGAGTGAATTAGAGTTTTTTAGAGAATATTGAACTCTGGAAAATTCTGCTATTGTAGAGGGTTCTGTCTCACAATTTGTGATGGCTGTGATTGACAGCTAGTAAGAAGCATTTTTTGAGACTTCTTCCTAATGTGTTTATCTTCCCTTTTCATTCTGTGCTTATTGGTATTCTTCAAGGTTTTCCAAAAGTATTTTACGTATCTATATATAGGTGCTGAATATTAGGCACTTCAGTTTCAACATACTGATCAACAGCCTAGTTCTACATAGGAGTGTTAAGCCCAGTGTTTAAGTTCCATCTTTATATTTTGCTTCTTTTCAAAACCTTTTCCTTGATGAACATCTGTAATTTCCATATATAAAGTACGGGAATCACAGAACGGTCTTCCAACCTACATAAACAAACCAATGGACACAGGGAATAGGATGGGCCTTAACAGACCCTTAGATCTCTTCCTTAGATCCAGAGTGCCTTCTTTTTTGATTCAAAGAGATGCTATTTCCAGATGGAACGTGCAACCACAAACTATTTCTCAGAATTAAATGTGAGTGGTTTTACTCATAAAATATAGCCACCACACCAAAAACTGTTTTAGCTTAATGCCATAGCATTTATCCAGGATGTGGAATACCAAAATCATAGAATCATAGAATCATTTAGGTTGGAAAAGACCTTTAAGATCATCGATTCCAACCATCAACCCAA
>NW_010972981.1:6698075-6792498 GCF_000737465.1 Haliaeetus leucocephalus | reverse complement strand
TCACCAGTGCCAAGTACAGGGGAACAATCACCTCCCTGCTCCTGCTGGCCACACTATTTCTGATACAGGCCAGGATGCCGTTGGCCTTCTTGCCCACCTGGGCACACTGCTGGCTCATATTCAGCCGGCTGTCAGCCAGCACCCCCAGGTCTTTCTCTTCCGGGCAGCTTTCCAGCCACTCTTCCCCAAGCCTGTAGCACTGCATGGGGTTGTTGTGACCGAAGTGCAGGACCCAGCACTTGGCCTTGTTGAACCTCATACAATTGGCCTCTGCCCATCGATCCAGCCTGTCCAGATCCCTCTGTAGAGCCTCCCTACCCTCGAGCAGATCAGTGTTCCCTCCCAACTCGGTGCTGTCAACAAATTTGCTGAGGGTGCACTCAATCCCCTCATCCAGATCATTGATAAAGATATTAAAGATCACTAGCCCCAAAACTGAGCCCTGGGGAACGCCACTTGTGACCACCCACCAACTGGATTTAACTCCATTCACCACAAGTCCCTGGGCTCGTCCATCCAGCCAGTTTTTCACCCAGCAAACAGTAAAATGCAACTGTCTTGGCCTGAACAAATCCAAATATTAGACCTTGCCCTCTGCAGCAACATGCGGTTTATCTGGTGTCATGAGAGAAATCTAGCACAGACTTGTCTTTATCATTAGTTACTGTTCACACTAAGTCTGGTTTCTTACTATTTAGTCTCCAGAATATGTATTTTGACTTCTATCTACCAATTCTAGCTGGTACTTTTGATACATATGAAATAAATAAAAAACCCCAAACTTGTTTAAGAATTCCATAAAAAACAAGACCTCATGTAATTGCAGAGATTCTAATCCACTCTTAAAAACAGAAACAAGATTAAAATAAAATGTCAAAGTATTAATTTTCCTCAGTTTGTATTACTGTTATAGCAAATACTGACTCTGAAAGAAAGCAGAGCATGCATATTAGTCATATGCCAGCTCAAGTTATTCCTCCAGTGATCTGCAAAATATATGTCCTTGTGCATAGTGCAGTAGTATGTTCTAAATAAACAGAATGATGTGTACAAATCATTTTGCAAAAAGAGTAAACAAGAATACACGTACATGAAATCTTAAAAAAAATAAAATCTCTAAAACCTCCCTTCCTCCCCCAAAAGAAACACATTACATCTGACTATCTTTCTAGCTGTGCCATAATTTAAGAAGTTCCTGTCATCATTAGAAATCTTTCTTTTTTTTAGGGTTGCTGATCTCTCTCTCTATGTCATCCTGACTCATGTAACTCAGTTTAGAAGCACTTCTCCATATGAGGGTTTTTCCCTGTAATTCCCTGTTTTCATGATATCAGAAGAAACTTTCAAATACTTTGTTTAAAGAAGATATTATTTATAATTTTATTCACTTGGCTTTTGTTAATGATTTTTATTCTGCTATGATTTTTATATGCTACCCATACACAAGCTTTCCAATAAAGACCACAAGGTGGGTATTGCTTTGCTATTGAGAAGAAACAGCAATAGATCTATTCAAAACCTATAAATGTGAATCCAACACAATATTTTTGTACCTTGTTTGACAGAAAAAGTGAAGTAACTGAGGCTTTGTCACATGAAAGCCTAATTTCCTTAAAACCAATCAATTGATAATGTGGTAGGACTGGCTGATCAGTTTATCAGCTTTTACATGTCAGAAGATGCCTTAAGAAAGAGGCATACAGAACTCCACTCATGAAGACTGAGTGCTTGAAATTTAGAAACAATCATTGTGAGATTGGGTGGAGCAGCTACTGGAAAAATGAGTACAAGTCCTATTCACACACACCTGACAATAGGCATTTCCTTTTTAAGGTGATAGTGGTCTTGATTTTTTTCAAGGAATAAGAAGATATTACTCTTGACTTTTTCATAATTTTAAAAAAGAAAAAAAGACAGCTTCTAAAAGAAACCATAACTGGAGGTCTTTGGGATCCAGGGAAGTTCTACTTTCAGGTCGCTGGTGCAGATTTAGGAGGGCTTACACCCAGGGGTGTTTATCCAGTCCCTATCACATATATGTGGCTGCTGTAGTTGCCGGTCTTAGGTCTGATTAGCAACAAGGCCAAGCACAAATTACAAAGAAACAGATACACATCCTAGACCAACACTGCCAGCCAGCCATACAGGTCAACACAGGCAGAGAGCAATGCCTTTATCAGCATCCACATACACAGGAACAGCATTCACATGAGCCACCAGATGGACCCATCTTGTTCCTTCTGTTCAGCTAGTCTGTAGTTTGCTGGTGGTTACACACATGCACGCACACACACACATGCCCTTAAGGAATAGACCTTAATAAAGAGGTAGGACAGTTTGTAGTAATAAGGTGTACAGCTCAGTCAGGCAAGTGTACTGACCAGCAGCTTGCTTACACTGAAACAGTCTGAAACAGTCCCTTTTATCCCCACTTATCTCCATTTTCCCATGCTTGCTCTTTCCGAATTCACCTTTGTCTCTTCTGTTGTTTGTCCTTATCTCCACCCAGATAAAAAGCCTGCCCCTGACTACTTTCTTCCTAATGGTCCCAGTTCTGCTCCCTCTGTACCCAAATTTGCTATTTCTGTTAAAGTTACTCAAATAAGCTCAGACATAGATAGAATTTCTGATATGGTTACCTGGGTGCTGTGCAACTCCCAAATGCTCTCCTCTATGTATTCATGATATTTGATGAACTTTCCCTTAACTATCTCAGAAATCCAGCCATTCCTCACCCTCATGGTCCTATTCTTACACTGAAAACTGTTTTTGTGAGCTTCTCACTCTGTTATTTGTTATGTCCAGAAATTTCTTATTTCATGTTCCGTAATTTCTTACGTTCTGTTCTGTCACCTAACCTTCAGGACGTAGCCATAACCTGCCTGCATACCTTAACAACACCAAAGCCTCTTTGCACAGTCATTCTTCTCTCATATATGTGTAACTAACTCCAGACACCATGTGCCTTGTAATTTACACAGAATACCATGAGAATAATTGCACTCTCTTTTAAACCTACAAATTTTTGAAGTGCTCTTCTTCTAACATTTTCTAAGAAAAAATATAGGTCTATTTCTTACAATTACTGCCACTTTTTAAAAAAAGATACTGTTTCTGCTTTCAAAAAAAGTTGAGATGAAATGTTGTCAGCCAGCTATATCCACCGCTAAATCACTATCATCATAATTAACAAAATCCCTGTCAGGTTTTTAAGACTGATGGCTGTCACAGTCAGGCTTCAAGTACCAGATAAAATTATTCTTAATCCTCTAATATTTTTCTAATCTCATGCCTCATCATATTACCTCTAACCACAATGTCCTTTTCCCTTGCTGATCTGTGAAACATAACTTATGAGAATGCAGCCAGCTACCCCAGTTGTTTTCTGCATATGTATGGCAAGCATTAGCATTTCAGTTTTGTGAGTTATACTGTAACTGTCTTATAGTGCTGAAAGGAATCTTGTTGGAATTTGAAAGTGTAAGATTTACAGGTCTGGATTTGGAGAGTATAACGCAGGTTGTCCAGTTGTCACATTGCAAAGCTGAGAAGTAAGAAACTTTTAAAATATTCTTTTAATGAGGTTAAACTAAGAAACATCTGATGGCAATGAAGACTGATGTTCTGACCATATTTTTGCTATTTTTAAGGAAGACATACAAAAGGAGGCTGTAGGCAAAAAGAGGCTGTGGGCAAATGGGACCTGTATTGAACATCTGTGCTTGCTTTTTTTCTGTTACTAAAATGAATGTTAAGCTGGTGATTTTAAATTATTTAAAGTTGACAGCGTGTTGTGGTTTAACTCCAGCCGGCAACTAAGCACCACCCAGCCACTCGCTCACTCCCCCCTGGTGGGATGGGGGAGAGAGTCAGAAGAGTAAAAGTGAGAAAACTCATGGGTTGAGATAGTAGCAGTTTAATAAGTAAAGCAAAAGCTGCGCACAGAAGCAAAGCAAAATAAGGAATTCACTCAGTACTTCCCATCGGCAGGCAGGGGTTCAGCCATCTCCAGGAAAGCGGGTCTCCATCATGTGTAACAGTTACTTGGGAAGACAAATGCCATCACTCCAAACATCCCCCCTTCCTTCTTCTGCCCCCAACTTTAGTTGCTGAGCATGATGTCGTATGGTCTGGGATATCCCTTTGGTCAGTTGGGGACACCTGTCTCAGCTGTGTCCCCTCACAACTTCTTGTGCCCCCCCAGCCTGCTCCCTGGTGGAGGGGGGTGAGAAGCAGAAAAGGCCTGGACTCTGTGTAAGCACCACTCAGCAGTAACTAAAACATCCCTTTGTTATCAACACTGTTTTCAGCACAGATCCAAAACATGGCCCCATATTAGCTACTATGAAGAAAATTAACTCTATCCCAGCCAAAACCAGCACCTACTCCACCCCTTATTTCATACCATTTAAGTCATGTTCAGGTCCCGCCCTATCTAACATATTCTCATTACCCACCAGCACCCTTCCCATCCTTTGATTCTCTGAGAGACTGAAGGAGTTAATGTCTCAAACATTGTGGTGGGGCAAGTTCTGCTTAATGACTAACTGCATAACAGCGAACTCTGTCTAGCAAGGAAACCCTGGTGAAAAGAAGCCCATCAGCAACAGGAAAGGGAGGGTGTGCAGGAGGGTGTACAGCTCCCTGTTCTGTTGTGCTGTTCTGATGTGCTGAACAGGGCAGCTCACCATGGATGGTGAAAGATCAGGTCTGCAGGGAAGGGGAAGCTACTCCCCAAACAACACCAAGCCCATGGCCCAAAAGGTACCTAATCAGCCTAATGAGTTCGAGTGCCCACCCAAAGGAGGGGCAAGGATGATAAAAGGACACCAACTGAAGCCCCAGGTGTGCAAGCCCACTGGAACTGAATCCTGCTGCTGACTGGGCCCCTTGACTGACTGCACCAATGCTGGATCCAGGATTGGTGAAATCTTCCCTCCTCCTCTCCCTCTCTCCTCCCCCCCCCCCCTTCCTTTTCCATAATCCCTATACCTCATCCCTTCAGACATAAACTGCTGACCAAGTCTGGGGCTAGGAGTGGATCCAGCTGTCCCTGGGGTCCTCTCTGAGAAGGCGTCTAGAAAGCAAGGGGGTCTGCTCTGAACCTTGTGACTCAATGGGAGGGCTCTCCTTATTGTCTTCCCTGAACTGATTCCCAAATAAGCAAGGCTTGTAGTATGTGTTTGGTGATGTATGGTTAGCAAATATTATACAGTTTACTGACATAGTTTCATGCCGATTTTCGTTGTAAGCATACCAATTTTGGTGATGAGCATGCCAATTCTTGTTGTGAGCAAATAAAAATTGAGTTTTGCGAGTTAAAGGATCGCTGGTGTCGTTTCACCTTAATCCTGACCTGGGAATCAGCAAATCTGAGTCATTGTCCTGAGAAATTGGGATGTGACAGATACAATATACAATTATTATTCCCCTAGTCTAGGCACCACCTCTGTAAAATGTCCACAAAATGTCCATTGAGTTCATTTAGTCTATGACTTCGGGCTCCACCTCTTATGGTGGTCACTCAGGACAGGAGAGGTGACATGTTGTGTGGAGTTATTGGGCTCCAAAGCCAATTCAGGTCAGGTTGCTGCTGCACTTGCACTGCTTCTTGTATGGCTTGTCCTCCGCTGGTTGGGATGGTTCCTGCTATAGTAACTCCTGTAACATGCAACTCAAATCCCTGGTTACAACAATTTAAAGGTATTTCCATTACAATCTCCACCCCTGGTCCCTTTGGACCAGACCATAGGTCTTAACATGGCAATGAACTCCTCCTCCCTTTGCCCCTGCTCCAGCTTCGACTTACCCACAGACTGCAGTCCCTTAGGGGTGTACCTGTTCCAAGTGGAGCCTTATCTATGAGCTACAGTCTCTTCAGGGGTATACCTGCTGCAGCATAGACTTATCCACAGTCACTTTGAGGTGCACCTGTTCCGGTGTGGCCTTCTCCATGGGCCACAATGCCTTCAGAGATATACCTGCTCCAGCATGGCCTTACCCACAGCCACAGTCCCTTCAGGAGTGAACCTGCACCAATGTTGCCTTACCTATGGCTGCAGTCCCCTCCAGGGGTGTACCTGCTCTGTCGTGGCTTATCCATGGCCATATACTTTGAGGTGATCCAGCATGACCTCATGCACAACCACAGATGCTTCAAGGTGTACCAGCATGGACTTATCCTTGGGCCACAATCCTTTCAGAGGTATACCTGCTGTGGCACGGACATAACCGTGGCCACAGACAATTCCAGATGTACCTGCTCTAGCATGGACTTATTCACGGCCACAGATGCTTCGGTGTGTCCTGCTGCCACATGGACTCATCCACAGGTCACAGTCCCTTTGACTCAAGTTCATACTGGAGTTCCAACCTGTCCAGTACAGTAGCACAGAAACAGCAGTGATGCCCTGGCCATCTGCCAGCCCAGGCGCATTGCTGCCACTGTTAACAAAATGCTCCCAGGCACAGCAGAGTAAGATGATAAGCAGTACAGCAAGCAGCAAAAACAAAAAGCAGCCACTGACCCGCTTTAGACTCTAATATACAGTGAGGCAAGCAAGCCCCATGGCAAGCACAGGAGCCTGTCAATTAATAGCTAAACAGCAATAACACCTATAAATTTGATCTAGCACATTCCAATCAAATCTGTCGTTATGTCCAATGCTTCTTGCCCCATGTTGGGTGCCAAAAAGGACTGTTGTGGTTTAAGCCCAGCTGGCAACTAAGCACCACCCAACCACTTGCTTACTCACCCCTGATGGGATGGGGGAGAGAGTCAGAAGAGTAAAAGTGAGAAAACTCATGGGTTGAGATAGTAGCAGTTTAATCGGTAAAGCAAAAGCCACATACACAAGCAAAGCAAAACAAGGAATTCATTCACTACTTCCCATCAGCAGGCAGGTGTTCAGCCATTTCCAGGAAAGGAGGGCTCCATCACGCATAACAGTTACTTGGGAAGATAAAGGCCATCACTCCAAACATCCCCCCTTCCTTCTTCTTCCCCCAGCTTTATATGCTGAGCATGATGTCATATGGTGTGGGATATCCCTTTGGTCAGTTGGGGTCAGCTGTCCCAGCTGTGTCCCCTCCCAACTCCTTGTGCCCCCCCCCAGCCTGCTCCCTGGTGGGGTGGGGTGAGAGGCAGAAAAGGCCTGGGCTCTGTGTAAGCACCACTCAGCAGTAATGAAAACATCTTGGCATTATCAATGCTGTTTTCAGCACAAATCCAAAACAGGACCCCATACCAGCTACTGTGAAGAAAATTATCTCTATCCCAGCCAAAACCAGCACACAGTGTTAGGTCTAATAATAACAAATGAAACAATATCTAGTGTGGTGGAAATAAAATGATTTGGTATAACACTTAAAAATCCCCATGTACAAGTAGGCAGCTTTTTTTGATCATTCTAAAGGACATATTGAGCCATCATTTTTAATGAATAATAATAATAAGATAGCATGTTGATTCTTCATGAACTTTTTATTGCATAACTAATCATGTTTTCTTGTTTTCTTTTTTTTCATTAGGAAGCTTATCATAGACAGGTATTATTCCTCCCCAGATATTCTCACTTTTTTACGGAGATAATTATTTTATGGTTTTTTTTTTAATGTTATGGTTATTTCTGTTTTACTCCGTTTTCTGCTGCTTTCCTGAATGGTCAATGTTATGGCCATATTAAAAAAATTATGAAAATACAACTGGGAGTATCAGAAAAAATGGAGTTTTGACTGAAAGTCACAAATTCCCCTTTGGGAATTGCAAAAAACTCTAATCATATGTGAGGGTGAAGTGCAGAAGTTCATTGGTAATGATAAGGGCATGCTTCATTAGGATTTTTTTCCTATTACCTATCACAGCTACTTGCTCTAAGACCTGTTTATAACCTCAGTTCTTCTACTGTAAGTGTAATCTATACATAAAATATTCCTAATCAATTTTTTCTATATAGAATTTATGATGATAAACTGTCCACATTCTATATATGGTCATGCAATTTCAATAAATCTAGAGAAAAGCAAAAGTGGAACAAACATGCTTGTAGGTATAATATTCCAAGCCTTTTTATACAAAATTCTTACCATGTACAAACTCTTCTAGACACCCTGTTTTTCTCCATAAGGAGAAGCACAGTTAGTAAAGTACCATTTTAAAGGTTACTTTTTAATGATATTTAAACCAGAACACAAAACATTTTAGGAAATTCACCCATATGTGAGCACTTTATCAGTTGCTCAGACAGCATTTTAAATCAAAATGCTTTACCAAAGTTATTTTGGATTCTTTTGCTAACTCCTCCATTTCATTATATTGAGATTACTTCTTTATTTGTTTGACTCCGTATGTGTGTGTGTGCATGTGTGTGTTTGTGTATACTTACTTTAATTGAGGATGTAAAGACACTAGAGGTGAATACAGAATCTGAGCCTGAAATAACATAGGAATACATTATTGTTTTGATTAAATAAAACATTATTTTGGTTCAGAATATCTCTGACAGATCTTAAAGACTGCTTGAAATAATTTTTGTATTTTGCACATATTGCTCATTACACTTAGCAAGAATAGCTAATTGGCATAACTGAAGTACATGAATAACAATGTGGCTTAAAAGTACAAAAGAAAAGGAAATTATGTTTATTTCTTATAAATAAATTATTAACCACTATGTATTATTTATGTTACACAAATTTAAACAATGTATAATACATGAGGATAAATTTACTATATTTGGAGCAAAATTAACTGAGCTGTCTCTTAGGACCTTTATTAATATTGCAAAATCAGTATTATACTATTGTATAATTGATTTTTGAAGACTATTTTGCATATGTTTTCCTAAATCACATCACTTACGCTAGAAAATGTTACATATCATGTGCTAGGCTGATAATACCATGACAAAGGTGTGTTGTGAAGCATGAGACAAAGTACCTTAAAATTCTGGAAACCACATTAACTTTACACAAAATACAAAATTATAATTTCTCTGTGAAAAACTCATCGCAAATTGCTTAAATCTTCTCTAAGACAAAACATGTTCCCAGCTGTCTATCTTCAAACTGCAATATGTTTATATGATCTGTGTATACTATGCAAATTATATTAATAAAATGTCAGGGAAATTATTCTACAGTTATATGAAGTCCTTATATTGGAAAAAATGACTTCCACATATATTTGTCTTATAATGGTCAAACTGGAATTAATGAGCTATCTGATTTCCTTAAAGCACCTAGTAAAGCTGTTCAGAGCTCTAAACTGGTGTTTGTCCCAGATTGGTCTTAACTCCAAAGCAGAATAAGAATATTTTTCTCACAAGTGAAACTTAAAAAAAAAAAAAAAAAGAGAAATTAAGTGTTAATCAGGATTTCCCTTCTATTTTAAAGAAATATTTTCTTGGAAATATATTTTATGTTTATATTATCTCAGGATATGTCAGTAGAAGTGTTATTATAGATCAAAAATATTAGACAAATTTCCCTATGCTATTTTGTAGGACAATTTTGTTTATACAATACACAAAAAAAAATCAATTTTGACAGTCATATTTCCTAAAGGAAAAGTCTTTTGTTCAAAAAGTTCAGCACTACTCCAGCCCACCTCTCTTGCATACCTATAATGTGGGAAACGCAAATTAAAAGTGGGGGGTATAAAACTCTGATCTCCAAAACAACCTATAAGATATCTCACATTTGGTACCAACAATAAGGTACTTAAATTCACTCTTAACACTTAAGCTGTAAATGTTTTAATAGAAAATTATCATAAGGGAAATTGCCTTGTAGATGGCCGAGTTTAAAAAATTAGTTGTAACTAAACTAAGCTACAGCTGAATTTCACTACATGCTATGAACTACACACTTTTAAAGTTTTACCATCCTAATAAGATAAAAAGAGAGAGGTGTGGAAAATACTATGAATGATTTTTTTATTATTAATTTTGTTTGGTTTTTTGTTTCTTTTCTTCTGGCATCTCCATTTTTATCTTTACTTCATTACTGTTGTGGTCAACATAGTCTGAAATTAAATTTGATGAACTGAAACAAGTCTTTAGTACAATACAAAACAGACAGTATAGCTTAGTTTATTTGCTGTAAAACTACATGTTTATAACAGTGACAGATTTGTAATCATATCTGGACACAAAGTTTTACTTTGGTGCACCACATGGATGTTTTCATAAAGTTGTCTAAATTGTCCTTTTCAACACGAAGATGTTTTTTTGCCACATTATTTTGAAGAAAAAAAGTGGGTTCAAAAGACAGAAGTGCAGAGAGAAGCAACTCTCTCTGTTCAAGAATTTCTCTGTTCAGGAATGTTCTGCCTAAAATGACAGAAAGTTTGGAAAACATACTTATCAAGGATCTCACTGTGCTTCTATTAGAAAAAACATTAAACATACAATCTAACTGAATTTCTAAGTTTGGTATTGTAATATGAAATTAAGTTCCCTTATGTACTTCACACATTTTTGAATAGCATTTAGCAGATCTTTTGTACGTGCAGACACAAAAAATATGTAACACTTGATCAACGCTGTATTCCGTTCATCAATCAGTTCCAACTTTCAATCCAGAATGTGATCTGGTAATGTAGGTACTTAAAAAGAAGCTTTCATATGACCTAGTAAAATAAAAATATATATATCGTAGGTCTACCTAAGTATTTCTTCCAATGTTGTTACCATTCTTCAGATTACTGGTTCCTGAATATACTTTTAAATATAAGAGCTTAAAATAAAGCATCTGAATTTTCAAATACTTCTAAAGCAGTGTTCTTAAACAGTATTTCAGATTTTTGTAAATGCACAACGAACGGTCTCAAAAACCTCTCTCTTGAAATTTTAATCCAAGACATAAAAAAAAACCCTGCTATACAAAATCTATTAAAAAAAAAACCCAAAAATATTTCTCTGGAACATTTTCACAAAAAAGTATAATCACTGGCAATCTCTAACTTGAATGAGGAAAATAAAAACATTGTTCATTACTTCTCTCTTCCTTCCCAAAGACTTTGTGACAGAAGCTGTGATGAGGTTGAGGCTGCTAGGAGTTTGAATATTTTCTTAGAAAAGTAATGGTAGATGTTAGTATTATCTTTGAGAGAGATTATGAGATCTAAGTGGTTGCATGGGTGTGTCTGTAAAACTAAGGAAGGGTGTGAACACCTCTGTCTGAATAATTTCTGTAGCAGATGACAATGATCCATCTTTCTTCTATCCATCCTTTAATATTTAAATATGGGAAGGAATTGATTATTGGAAGGTAACTGATTATTGAAAGTGAGATAATAATGAAACTTCCCTGTCGTTATGTGAGGCAAAATATTTTTCATTGGCAATGAAAACTGTTGATCATTTAAAAAAGCATTCTTCTTTAGTCTAAATACACATCTAAATCTATATAAGTAAATACTAAGAATGCATTTTGATAAATTTTGATACATTCCAGTTTGAATACTCACTTACTACATTTACATATGGCCTCTCCGAGTATGAATGGATATTTACAGTTCAGTGAGAGGAATTTGATAGTTTCAGAGTAGTTTTCATGTGAAAAGTCCTTTTGCTCTGAGAAAAACAGAATTCTTTGGGTTTGTGTCAGTTTAGTCCCAGAGTAGCATTTGGAGAAAAATGTGTCTCCTTTATCACATCAGACCATCCCATGGAGATAGTTCAGCCAGGAACTGAAGAAACACTAGACATTTTAATCTTCTAAGGATGAGAAAAATATAATACTTTTGTTTTTCTCACATGTGGTCTTTCTAATTAAGGCCAACTAAATAAAACTTTTCATGGCCATTTAGAGGTGTGGACATAATGGACAAGGGAGAAAAAAATTTCTAGACTATAATCCTAGCTCTTGCATTTTACCTCCCTATATTCCTTTCAATAAATATTATCAAACAGCACAATTTTTGTCACAGTAGCTGCTGCAATATTTAGACATCAGAACATATGTCAGTTGTGGAATGGAAGTACAGTCTCTGAGGTTCTTGGCTGCCAAAGAGTTAAAGGGCAGTGTCTTTTCTTTAAATTGAAACTATTGGGGCTTTTTGTGTTCAGTATTTTAACCAGCTGAAGATCTTTTGTGATTGGACATATTAAAACCTCTGTTGTCTACTGGGAAATGATTAAAGCCCGATGATTTCTGCACTTCATCTAGTTATCTCAAACGTCACAGTGATTGATGGCAAAACATGTTTTCTTCTGTAATGTTTCAGACTTTGTTGCTTGCCTTGAAGCGGATAATGTAGCCACAGCAAAATGTGAAATGGCAGATAAATAATTCGTCTTGTTTTCTCTCCTAAGTTGCAACTAGGATAGCCAGGATACACTTTTCACCTACCTTGAGATTGTCATTTGATGACATTCTGGTGGCTGACACCAGACATGTGCAACATAATAGGAAAACTGAAGGATAAGGCTGCATTCCTCCTGGAAATGCAAGTTATTTTGTTGCCTGGTTAATACAGCAGTGAGTTTCTTACTCAGCTTTCTATAAACTTCATGGAAAAAAAAAGTTAAAACCCCCCAAATAAACAAACAAACAAACAAACCAGAAAAAAGATTTATTTTTTTTTCTTCCAAATCTTCTCATTCAAGAACACTGATTTATCCAAAACATTCTGGCCTACAAATAATGAGATTTTTTTTATGCTTTATGGCTTGTTTTCTTTTTTCCAGATCTGAGGCAGCACTGTGATACTACCTTGTTTTACAACAGACATAGGTGCCCAGATGCCAGCTATTAAACATCTAAGTTTGGTGTAGACAGACAATTAATGACTGCCAGATATAATGAACGTCTTTATTTTCTCAATATCTTTATCAGCCCGGTTCTGATCCCTTAATCTCAGACAGGAAATAGTAAGAACTAGAGAGGATCATGAGAAGGGTAACAGGGAAGATCAAAGCTTTGATTGGCTTCTGTACAGGGAACAATTAAATAGACAAGAATCTTTTAGACTGAAAAAGACATGACTGTGAAGTGATATGTTTAAGTCTACAAAATGTGTTGCATGAATAAAGATGGATAGAGAACAATTTTTTATTGTTTCTTCAAATTAAAGAATAAAGTGACAAAAATATACTAGTAAGTGTCATGTTCAAAACATATGAAGACAGACATGCATAGTTTAACTGTTGAACTTTGTCATATGATATAAAGACTATGAGTTCAAATAAAATCAGACAAAATAGTGCAAAAAGTCCACCAAGCCCTATTAAATGTATCAGTACAAATTCAGACACCTACATTTGAATTAGTCGGAATACCTTTACAATCAGAAAGAAGAAATAGATATTTTCAGGATATAAATGATATCATTCTAAAATATTGTCAGGACTCTGAGTGCAACCACATGCCTTGGTGGCCCCAACCAGCCTCATGTGAAATTAACAAGCCCCTACACGCACCCACCCACATGCACTCTGCCCCTACACCCAGGAGCATCCAGACCTTACCTGAGCTCTTCTGTAGCTCAGCCTTGCATTCAGACCTGCCTTCTGTAGATCCTGAATTGTTTGGATTTTAATAAACTAACATCAAACCTGACATGTTACCTTGTATTTCTGTGATGATTACTGAACATTGACAGGACCAACAGCTATTACCACCCCTGCTATACTTATTCTACACAGAGGCTGTAGGACCGTGCTCAGCTGGGGAGTGCACTGCTTTGCCTGCACTGCATTCACCCTTGACTCTCAACTCACCTTTGTTTGTGAACAGCCCTGCTCTTTCTGCTCCCCAGCAAAAGGTTGAAACAGATCAGAAGAATAACTCCTTAAGAGTGTCTGGTTTTCTAGATTTGGATGATGATACTGTACACTGGGAAAATAGAACTTTTTGTTTAACCTCATCAAACACATTTCTCTGGAAATCCAGTGATGCTCCTTGCCAGAGACAGGCAAGGTATCAGTCTAAACAGACTCTTGGTCTGAACTGGTACATTCTTGTGCTCTCAAGTAACCAGAAACACCCTGACAGAATTGTTTGGGATGCTTTCTTCAACAGTGTCTACCTGTAGCATTGTTTTGGTTTTGTTAATGAGAACTGACATAAAAGTGTGAAAACTACTTCTAGATAAACGCAATTCATTGTCTGTGCATGCTGAAAAAAATATGCTTCGCACATCTATAAAACCTTTTTTTTTTTTAAATAACACTGTAAGCTACCAAATAGTCTGTTCACTGAAATTTCTCCTCCTTTTCCTGACCTATGAGTAATTGTACTTTTTGTATCAATCAATGACACAAGGTTAACTAGCAGGAAAAATTGCCCTTGTAAAACAGACACAACTCTATGAAACAAAATACTAAGTGATAAGATGCAGGCAACTTCCAGCTGAGTGGGAGAATAAGAAGTGTAGATAGGGTGTCAGTCTTTGTAAAGAAAAGAATAAAATCTCATGTCTTAGATTGATGGCATAAAAGACCTTGTATAACAGTGAAACAAAGTTCTCTATGTAAAACTGAAAGTTACTTATAGTCTGTGCGTCAATCAGACCATTTTTCATAGCTGACAGTTCCTAAAGGAATTAGAGAAGAAAAAAAAAAAACCCCAAACTAGTATCACACACTGAGGCTCTAAGAGCAAAATGTTTCCCTTCAGATTCTTCTATCTCAGTAGACTTCTGATGGGCTTGATGGATCCCTCTGAACATATGAGTTTGACTTGGTCACCTAGTAACACAGAAAAATCCTTTGATTCATATTATATGACTTTACTTTCAAAACTCATGCTATTGAACAAACACATCTATAGATTCATTATAAGCAATAGCCTGAAGAAAGGATTAATGGTATGAACAAAAAAATACATATTGGGTTGAAAAAAATAAATAATCCTTGTATAGTTAAGGGTCGTAAATGCATTTTGGATAAACTTCTGCTGGTTAGAAAAAGTATTAAATTAGAGCTGAAATCCATATTTCTGTGAATAGAAAGTTCATATTCCCAGACTTAATGAACATTTTTTTAGGATTTTATTTACAACTTGGTGAGTATGAAAATAAAGGATCAGGTTATGAATGAGACCATGAGGTAGCCAGCAGTTTAGGAAATACTGTTATTTCCTGGGTATTGCTAAAACTATATTCCCTGGATTATCCAGGAATGTAGGAATAGTTATATAATACTAACCAGTTATTTCATTATTGTTAGTCTCAGTAGGCTTTAAAAAGGCATTCAGGTACCCTTTCTTTCTAATAAACACAAGACATTGATGTAGCATAACTCTCCACTGAATGAAAATAATCTTGTAATAATAAATTTGTCCCCATAGCCTGAGAAAGTGTGTGGCTGATATATTTCTCAAGTATGTGGGTATTCACTAGTATAAAATAAATTAGTTAACTATTAAGATGACTATCATAATGGAGATACAATTAATAATGTGGTCTTTTTTCCTTTAAAAGGCATGCCTTCTTGATTCCTGTGAGATTTTTTGCATATTTCATTTTGACACAGCTTTCCACATAACAACTCTTTAGGGACAGAAATCCTTTGATTTATGCCCTTGAATGGCAACTTTAAATGGGGGAATGCTCAGAATATCCTGTACCTCTCTTTGCGTTCCTTAGAGGTCAAAGGGGTTTGCTTTCTTTGGAGAAACTTTGCAGCTTCAGAGCAGCTAGAATTATTTCTGTTGACCCCAGACTTATATCACACCAAAAGAATAGATTTTGAAAGGACACAAAATTGTAATTAAAACAAGCAAAAAAATAAAAACCCAAACACATGGCATACAGAATATCTCTCAATCTTTATTTCTTGTAAGTATTTTATGCTTCTTCAGCTTATTTAATCTGTTTTCTAATGCTTCTATGCCATTTTTTCTTGGAGTGTTTTTTTAATACTATTAACTTTCTTCTTTTGACATAGTAAGATACCTATATGTACAATTTAAATAACATCTCAACATTTAAGTTTTCACTTAGTTACTATGGAAACCTTTCTTGCTCAGCTCTTCCAGAGAGATAATATGAAGGCAACTAGCCCTTGAAAAGGTTTGAACTGAAAAATTCTGACTTTTGCTGTTCCAGACTGCATCTTATTGAAGCCAGAGTAAACACTCTGCTGAAGTCAAACACCAGTCCATCTTCCATTCTAAGATCATTCCTCCACTGCACGGAAGTTCCTAAGCTTTGTTTCTGTATGTAAAATTATCTCAGAGATAATTAATGAGTTTTTTTCTTTCCCATCCTTCCTCAGGTGCAGTTAGACTCTGAGGGTCTTGATCATAATTTTTAAAATGGATTCTAATAAACTGAGATACACAAGCCTATTGTGCTGAATTTCATAACTTAAATCATGGACTTTTATATTTAATTTTATTCCACAATTAATATTAACAGTTGACAGGTACCAGGCCCATTGTCACAAAATGAAGAACTTTACAATTCAAAATAGTGCCCCCTTTACACCTCCTTTAGCATTCTTGTAGAAATTGTTCAGAAAATTTCCTGCATATCTTCTGTGATATAATAGATCAATATAATAGATAAGAATTTTGCCATTTGTTTCAACAAAGCCAAACTTTCATCCATGTTGCTTTATTAATGCCATGTTCAGACAGACTTACCAAGAGTTGCCAAATACACACAAAGGCTTCAAGTTTCTGCCTCTCTTTTGTCAGCTTATTACAGGACTAAACTGCTTACTCTGCAAGCCATGATTCCTAATGCTTCCTGCAGAATTGTTTAAAATGTCCAAAAGTCTATCTGGCTTAGATAAGGATTGTTGAGGAAATTTTCATGCACAGGATGAAAGTGTACTCAGAAGAGCAGGTAAGAACAGTACTGCAATACTGTAAGTCATATCTAAAATGGTATTTCATCAGTCAGAGAGGGATAGGATGTAGGCTGATGAGCTGGTTCCCTTATGTTGCACTAGACAAGCAATTGCTATCAACTTTAACTTCATTGAATACTTACTACTTGTGTTTAGAAATAATTACATTTCTATTATTCATAACTTGGCTTTCTATCCCTGTTAAAAAAAAAAAAGTCATTTTTATGGGAAAGAATTTTTTTCTTTGTGACCAATATTTTGTCTGTTAGTAAAGAATCAACAGGAAAAGAACCATGGAAGCACACAAAACAAAAATAAAGTATTACAAATAATAAATGTAAAACAATGAAAGAAAAATCACATAAAGGCAATTCTGAAGACGTACAAAATACAGAAATTAATTCTTTCTCAAAAAACCCTCCCCAAACAGCTAGTTAAAAATGTACAGCTGAAATCAGATCAAGAGACAACCATAAATATAGAATATAAATTGTAAATAAAATTTATTTCAAATTTTGATACATATGTGAGTAACTCAGAACACCATTCTTGGAAAGATGAGAGATAGTGTGCTCCTTCTACAATAAGGAGCTAGATCCAGCTATCAACAGGATTTCTAAATTCATTTGTTTGAGCTAACACTGTCTGAACCTTTACCATTATCTTGAGCATGTAAGTGAAAAAAACAGCTAATGGAAAATGGAAGTAATCCTGTGGAAGTATCCATTCCATATTTATGACCAAGAAAAATACATTAAAATCTCATATGATGCAAAACGTGGGATTTTGAAAACGTTTACTAAGGACGTAATGTTTCCTAAGGACAAAGCTATCTAATAAAGCTCATTTTACACCAGATTCTAAATCATACCATTTTGATTTGAGAGGTTCTGTATAAAATAAATTAAATTTATGACAGGTGTCAGGAACAATATTGACAGGGGCTGATTATAGGTTGTCAAGTCTATTTGTGAAGATAAATGATAGTAGACCAGAAGAAACAAGTATTATAATAGGTAAGAGGTTTACTTACCTATAATGAAAATCTGCACCATTATTAATCAATAGTTACTTCATTCTGTGTTTTATTTTGATTGTATCTAAAAAAAGTTAACATAATTTTTGATTTAATGGAAATTTCCAATAGAAGAACTGAGAATTTTTGCTTGCCTACAAGCTGTTCTCCAAAAGTAGCTGACATATTTGAGGTTAATGATGATTCAGAACATTTTTTAGATATAAATCTGGTAAAAACTAGCTAAATCATACACATTGAACTTTCCTCAAAATAGTGGAAATTTGCACTGAACTTCCTAAATTCATGAATTATATGAAATACATGAACTAATGATCTAGTACTGGAGCTCTTTGACCTGAAACTGAGACTGTTTTGTAGAGTGAGGAAATCTATGCTTTGCAAATGAAAACTAATGAAATATATTATAGAGTAAATATATTTAACAATAGACCCCGCATTTGATTAATAAAACTTAATTTTCCTCAGCAGTATTTCATAAATTTTTTTCATCCATATAATGTAATAAAGACAGGAATAATGACAGATGTGTAGGATGGCAATGAAGTATGTTTCAAATGAGAAACCAATACTAAGACACATTTGAAGAGAGGAACTCTAAACTCAAATACTGGTTAAAGTGGCACATAACAAATTATTCCTTCATCACTCAAGGTTAGAGTCTACTTATGTTTGCACAGCAGAAGTCTAATGAGCAGTGAAAATGATAACATATTGTGAACCCATAGCACTGAAGCATTGATTTATAAAGGCAATAAAACACATTAAAAAAGCTATTGTTTGCTAAATCTCTTTTTTTATGGTTACCAACAGATTCAGAACTTGGTGCAAGTGAACATGGTATTTCCTCCATTAGAAGCGTAAAGTTCAGCTGATGTCTCACAGGACTTCGTGACCTGAGGGAAGAAGTTGTTATCTCAGTTAATTGAATTCTTTGGTGGGAATCCAACTAATTAGTCTTCTATTTCCTCAGCAAAAGGAAAACAGCTCTCCTATCAGCGGCTGAGAAATAGGGGGCAATGGAGGTGAGAGGATGGGACACATTAAAGCAGTAGGACAATTTGGAATTCTTCAGCTTTCCCTCAAAAAACCAAACCAAACCTAACAAAAAAATCCCCCCACTGAAAAAGCCCGTCCTGAATAATCTGAGTACTTCAAGTTTATTGAAAATTGAAGATTGATTTAATGATCAAATAGAGGTCTGCAAATAATAACATATACAAAAGTATAACATCAGTTCAAATGTCTAATAGAACTGATAATCTTGCCAGGACGGTGCACGCAACTGTTAAGTCAGACTCCTGCTAGCGTAATTGGGGAGGGTCTTTCTGCTATCATTTGCTTATACGTGAAATGTCATCGATAAAACTGTTTTAAATGAAGATTTATTGTCTTGGAATAAAGTACACTGAAAGAAAAAGGATCCTGTGCAGAAGGATCTGACTATCAGTCCACTTAACAGAAGCTTAGCATGCTGAAGAACATCTTGTATTGTTTGGATTCAATCCATCATTAAACATAAATTAGAGGAAGACTGAGATACACAAATGTGCAAATGCCACATGGATAGATATATTAAGGAATCTGTAACCATCTGGACTCAATATGGAACCTAAAATATGCCCATTTATCAAATTATAATTCCCATGCAACATATCACATCAGTATTTCAGTGCTGATTAAAATTAAATTGTTTGGAATTTATCAAACTGAGTTCAGAAGCAATCATGTATACTTTTATTTATATACCATATATTCTTCAGAGATTAAGTTATACTCCTCCACTAGAAATATGCAGAAAAGATAGCGCTGGTCCTGCAAAGACTTGTACATGTGCTTTAATGGCTCAAGGAATTAGTCTTATTAACTTTAACAGACCATTCAATCAATTAATTTAAACATATGCATGAATCTTTGCAACAAAAAAGTTTGAAAAAGAAGCATTTTAAGACTGAACTCTGTGTGAGTCAAAAACTCTCAAGGAGCATGGAGATATCAAGAAGCCAGTCCAAAAGTTGTCTGTGACTGTCTTTGAATATTAAGAGATGTAACATAATGAGATAGACATTGCTTAACTTCTGAAACAAGGAGACTGGAACAAGCCACCTACTTCACCTATTCCTCTTGTCTCCACCTCCTCATTGTGGTTGACTTTACAGCTTTAAATTAAACTAATTGAATTAGTTAATGAGTTAACTAACTAAATTAAATTCATAGACAGAATGAAATTCTGTCTATGAAAATAATGTGTGCTTTACCAAGTAAGAACTGAATAATGGTTTTAGCCTAGTATACAACCTGGTGCCACATATTCTGTAATGGAAATGCAAGAATCACACTTGCATTGTAAGTTTTGTTGGACAACATGAAACTATTGGACAAATGTCTAAAACTACACTTTGGAAGAATTACATAAGCAAATATGAAGTTTGAGAAAAATAGAGTGAAAACTTTTTATTATTTACAAGGTATTAAAACCTAAACAGATTTCCAGTAGTCACATCAGAGCTGTATGTAGAACAATTTCTGTATCACCATCAGATATAGGATTATAAATGTCAAAGTACAGAGTAAATATGGTGGAACAAATGAAAATAATTTATTTTTAAAATGTTATTAGGCAATGAGGCTCTCAGTCATCTTCACATAGTAAGAAAAGGTAAAGTGAAGGGTGTAAGAGAAATCTAACCAACTTGGATAGTTGCTTAAAGTAAAAGAGTAACAACAACAGAAAAAGACACTATGTAAAAACTTCCTAGAAGTAAAAGGATGTATAATGACAGAAACAATTTCTTTATAAGTCATGGCTCATCCAAATTGTAATGATCTAAGAATGAAATCCGTTCCAGGAAATGTGTTAATTCTGGGGAGGGGTGGAGAACTCTTATTTGGAAGCAAGCTTTGATTCATATGAAAACATACATATTCCTCTCACTACAGGACTGTAGAGAATGACAGACACATTAGCTAGATTTTCTTCTGTGGAGCTTTATATTGAAAGAGATTTTCATCAGAATTTTGGACAAGGCTAGAATTTTTCTCTAGCAATGAAAATCTTCAGTGTCAGTCAAGTACTGTACTTAAAGAGCATCTTCTATTGACTGACAGCTTTTAAACCAATACTAAATTGCCCAAAGAACTACTGAGACATCAAACCTCATTGGGAGGCATCAAATCTCATCGTTAAGAATGCCATTTAGGAACTCCAGGGGGTTACCTTGTTCTTACTGTTTAACAAGAATAAGAAAGCACTGCCATAGCACTATTGCACAAAATCATTTTCTGAGTCCATTTAATCTTCTTTCTTCTTTAGCTTCTCAGCTTCACTGGTCACTTCTCCTTTAGATTGTTTTTCATGCCTTTAATCACTGTAAGCAGTAGTAATAGCTATCATGACAGACGGAGTAGCTGGGCAAGTGATTTAGAGTGATGAATATTTTCTCTGCATAATCAAATAGCTGGCAATAAAATGGACTACATTTTACTCCCAATTACAACAATATAAACCAAAGTTAAGTACTTGGACTTCAATTACCATTGATCTTCATTGGGGGATGGATCAATGTGTCAATGAATTCACGTAAGTACCATAGTATTTGACCCACTGTTTGGCAAAGGGTTATTACACTTCTCAAAGTGCACTGTTGATCTTGACCTTTATTTTGATGTTTGACACTTTCATTGATTCTTCTAGATTTATTTCCATCTGGCTACTTCCATTTTAGTTAAAACTTGACTTCACTTGCTGTCACTAATTGATATACAGCTCATTTTGTCAAATATTGTGGTCTTTTTCCAGTCTATGCATTTAGAGAATACATACTGAGTTATGTTTCTCCAGCCTTAGTATGATTGGCTTCCATTCTGTTTTTACTGTTTTACAGCTGAAAGAAGGTAGGTTGATTTTTCTTTTTGTCTCTTCCTTATCTTTATTTTTGACATTTATGACAAATTAGTATCAGTATACTAGTTTGTCAGCTCAAATAACTAATAATTTTACTGATGTAATTATGAGAACCAGGAAATGAAATAATAAATACCCCCCCACACACCAATATATCAGATCCAACTGATTAGTCAAGATTTATTTTTACTATACACGTATGTCTGTACAACTGTTTACTACACAAACATTATTTCAGACCAGGCTATAGTATCCAATATCCAGTTCTACTGATCAATATATGTATTCATGTGTATGTGTGTGATATGCTTAATAAGAAAGTTAATGTTACCTTTAATCTCTCTTTGATACTTTAAACCCACCCTTTTTATAAATCTGCAAAACACCAAACCATATTAAGGCAGTCAGAGTACCCTGACCATCTTGGCTTAATTTGTGTAGCAAAGGCACTGTAAGGTTTTATATTACTTCTTGCTCTTGACATAGAATAAATATATCCTAATGATTTGTTATTCAATTCAGAAAGATAAAGTTCAAGGCCAAAAATTCTGATGTGAGATTTCATCTTGTTATTAGATATCGCTTGATTATTTCCTCGTAGAAATAAATGGACTACCACATTCTAACTTGAACATAGCTAAATTTTCATACTAAATTTTGACTTTTCCAAAACCTCTGAATCACAGTGAAAACATTTATCTTTAATTCTTATTAAATAAAACATTTCATTTATGACAAAACAAAAACTAACATAAAGATACTTTCAGACCATGTTGACACAATAGCGTCAGTGGAACATCATATGAAATGGTATGGTGTGCCACACTGGATTACGCATCACTACTGCAAATATACAAAATAGAAGTGACAGAAAATTCTCAACAGAAAACATCTACGCTTCTACTTCAAAATAAATATTAGAACTGAAATATTTAAAAAAAAAAAAAGATAATAAAAAAGAATTCAGGTGTCATTGTTACCATTATAATTATTTTAGATTAAATGAATCCTCTTTACTTTTTACTTTTGCAATAGAAAAGTAAAAATAATAATTAAAGCATCAAGATACATATAAGATGACTTTATAAAATATTTTAATTAGATTGTAACACAACATAAATTGAATATAGTGGTAACACATCAATACTCTTCAGCTTTCATCATTATAGTATATATATTATATATATATGTATACATATAAAAAACTTCCTGTTTGCTTTAGCAAAATATTCTTTAAATTTTAAAACCTAGCACAGCTACAAATTTAGTGAAACTGGCTCATGAAACTAATTCAAAATCAAGCAGGACTGCTTGAATCAGGTTCTGCATAGATAAAACAAGCTACATTCTAACAGATTAGAAACAGTTAAATACCTTCTTTCATTACCATAGAAGACAAAACTTGTGATTAAATTTGCAATCCAGAGACTACCTCTCTGGGAATCCGTTATATATTTAATACAATTGATATTGAAAACAGAATTCATTATGTATCACTAGAACACACAATGTAATACATACTCCTTAAAAAAAACCACAACAAAACACTAAACCAAACCAAACCAAACAAAACAAAAACCTCCAAAACCCAAACCCACACACATAAGCATTTGAGATCATAGCCCGGATAATTAAAAGTAAGTAGTCTGCATATCCTTGAAATTTTATTCTTTTTTAATTCTTGCTTTAGGTTCTGCTGAAAGAAAAAAAAAAATCTCACAAAAGCAGTTGTCAATACTTTTTTTTTTAATTTTTTCAATAAAGGACTATTTCTTTTCATGAGCTTATTGACTTTTTCCATTAATTACCATAACTGGCATGTTGGCATTCCATGGTGCAGACTGGAGATCATAAATGCTTATGTATGATATTCTGAGATGAATTGTAAAATTAGATTTATCAGGCTATGAACAGCAAAGAACAAATTTTGAGTATTTATTTTATTGAGTCTATCACTAGTAATTTATGTTTGTAATGAAAGTCAAGTTATTCATTTGCATTCCCTATAGGGGCACAGAGAAACATCTTCAGGTAGGACTGGGACTGACTATACTGAGAAAGGAACAGATGGATCTGTTCTTGAGGAAACACTGAAAAAAGTCAGTAGCAGGGAGGGAAGCGATAATGTACCTCTGAGCTTTTTTATCCCCTCAAGACACACGGCCCTTTTCCAGATTTCAGTTAAGTAACATTCTTCTTTCAAAATCCATGGACATGTCCTGTACATTTAGTCCAAAAGAGGAGGGGGCATAAATAATTTCTTTCCTTATCCCCTCATATCCTCTTTCATTGGTTCTTTTGAATCTCAGTGTTTATGTTACTTGTCTAAAGAGACAGGTTCAATTACTCTCTTATCTCAGAGGATCTGGATCTGTCTTCTCCATTATGGTGCCCTGTCTATTAAGTTATGGGTATTTTGGAAACACTTCAAAATCCTTTTTTTTAGAAATCACTTCATTTTGCATGGAATAGCTAAATATTAATTGGACCCCCAAAAAAGAGGAAATAAGATTCCATACTTCAGAAAGGGGCATCCACTAATGGGCAAAGGTCTGTGTTTCCCCTCATTCCCTTTATTTCACAGATATATAGCATTTAATATTCAGTATTCACTTAACTTTATTGTCTACAGTAAATTCAATTTGTGAGCTCAACCACAACAATTTCCAAATGTGCAAATAGTATGCCACTGACAACAGCACTACTGAGAGAAGCTGTATCATTCATATCCAGACCTTACATCTCAATATGTTCAAAAAGATTCAGTCCTGTGCATGCATTTGTGATTTAAATGTGTTTCTTCCTTGTTTTGTTTTGTTTGTTTTTTTTTTACAGTAAACGTTTTGCGATACAAGTCTAATGACCAAATTACCATATCAAAGAAAACCACTGTGGCAAAAGGCACAGATAGGTAACTTTTTCAACGGCATAGGGAGAAGCCAGACTTTAAAGAACACCCTCATCCCAGGTTATTTTTTTTCCCTCAGGGCTTAGAAAATTCATATTAAAGGACAATGTAGAAAGCTTACCACAGTTTATTAAGAAAAAAATATTTTAAATTTTATGACCAAACTGTTCTTAAATAATGTATTTTTTTGTTCTCTCTAAATCATTTTTCAAATATTGACTTAATCTGGAAAAGAAGTATCTGTAAAATTAATTTGGCAAGACTATCTCTTGACATGGACAAGAAAACAGCAGAGGTGCTCTCAAATCCTTGACAAAGAAAGGTTAATTATGAAATACTTTTGGATGTATCCTATCTGTTCAATGGCTATGTAAAATCTATTTCATTTCTTTTGCTATTACAAATGACTCTGATGTTTTTCTTCTTTTATTACAGCAAAGGATGTGACATATTCATCGAATGTTAGAGGCCACTGGGTAATTTTGAGGAAGATATTAAACTCTTTAAAGGAGTTTCATGGCATCTTCCTTTGCTTGCTCAGTTTCTTTCTATTCTCTAGTACGATCTCTTCAAACTTCAGGCATTTTTATAGCCTCTTTGCTACCTTGTATCCTGTTGCATGGTATTGCCATTGATAGCAACAGGCCACACACATTGAAACGAATTTTCAGGGCTTCAGGACTAAGGCTTGCCAGGCTTGTTTTCTCCTAACTTTTTTGACCTACATTGGTCACTTGGTTTAGATGTAACAGCAATTTTTCTAACTTACCAAGTTTTCTAACCAGGTGGCTATGTGTCATGGTTTAACCCCAGCCAGCAACTAAGCACCATGCAGCTGCTCACTCACTCCCCTGTGATGGGATGCTGGAGAGAATCAGAAGAGTAAAAGTGAGAAAACTCATGGATTGAGATAAAGACAGATAAATAGTTGAAGCAAAAGCCACACATGCAAGCAAAGCAAAACAAGGAATTCATTCACTACTTCCCATTGGCAGGCAGGGGTTCAGCCATCTCCAGGAAAGCAGGGCTCCATCACATGTAATGTTTACTTGGGAAGACAAAAGGCCATCACTCTGAACTTCCCCCCTTCCTTCTTCCCCCAGCTTTATGTGCTGAGCATGACGTCATATGGTGTGGGATATCCCTTTGGTCAGTAGGGGTCAGCTGTCCCAGCTGTGTCCCCTCCCAACTCCTTTTGCACCCCCATCCTCCTCGCTGGTGGGGTGGGCTGAGAGGCAGAAAAGGCCTTGACTCTGTGTAAGCACCACTCAGCAGTAATGAAAACACATCTCTCTGTTATCAACACAGTTTTCAGCACAAATCCAAAACATAGCCCCATACCAGCTACTGTTAAGAAAATTAACTCTATCCCAGCCCAAACCAGCACACTATGGCTAGTTTGTGTATCTTTGTATGGTACTACCATGGCTTTAGAAGTCTACATGGAAAAACAGGCCTGGTGTGACAGCACAGCCCTTGAGAAACAGAGACAGAGGATGCAGCGTAGAGGAGCACTGTCCTGTGGGGACAGGGGATGGGGCACAGGCCCTGGAACCGGAGACTTCATGGCTTTCAAAAACTCACCAGGTGTCAGTTAAAGAAACTCAAACCTAGAGCTGGTCAAAACTGGTTTTAGGCTAATCGCAAGTTAAAAAATCATATAAAGTAAAACTTGGTGTAACTTGAAGCTGTAGACCAACAAAGATAACACAAGGTCTGAAAGCCTGTCAGCAGACATGTAAAAATGACCCTGAGTGGATTTTAGAGAAAGGAAGAAGAAACCAGCATCACATTATCTCCAGTGAAGAATGCCAGAGGCTGACAACTCACCATAACATACCTGCCACCATGGGAATGAAACCACCAATCTTAAGATCAGGAAACACAGGTGAAGGGTAAGCACAACACCAGGCAAAAGAGTAGAAACCAGGAAGGGCATGCATAACAGTTCTAACTCAGTTACTAATACTGAAACTTTTTCTGCATAAAAGTATACTTTTCCTGAAATAATTAGATTCAGACTAATGGTGGTGAGACTGCTAAGATTTCAATTATACCATCAATAAATTCCTAGCTTTAAATACAAGGTGTGTTTTCTCTTTGCCTATAAACAAGATTGTAAGCATTACATCTTGACGAAGAGATCAGAGTAGTATCTTTCAAGAACACATTTTTATGAAAATTATCCTTTGAACTTTGTTCCTTGAAATTATGACTTCAGATGTTTTGGATCTAGACTCAAGGAGTCAAAATTTATGCCAGCCATTGCCACACACCTAGAATAGGTTTGATTCCTTTGCACTGGAATAAGATTTGCAAGAAGAGGCTAGATTGACTTAGACCTGCAGTGAATTTGTGCCACAGGATATATTTAAATTAATTCTGCTGGAATTTGTTTTAATGAACTATTCATCAAACATTATGAACAGCTTTCATAATTGCCTAGAATTTCTGTGGAAAAAATTTACATCAGTAGATTCAAAGCACTACCTGGACTTTCCCAGTCTGTCAATATCTGTCAGAGTTATTGCCTAGAGGGATACCTAAAAGGAAGAGGAGTTAGATGGAGAATGTAAAAACCTGTCTGGAGGTGAGGAAGAATTTATATTATTATTCTGTCTTTCTCTTTGTTCTTTTCCTTTCTATGTATATTTATCTGCCTGTGTTTTTGCAATAATTGCCATAGCAATAAAAAACAGATGATGTACATGAGGGTTCATTCTAATGAAACTGTGAAGAAATAATTTTTTTTTTGTGCTATCCATTTCTGTTTCCTACTAAAAGAAACAAAGTATTAATGTCAAAATAAATGCTATTCCATTTAATAGACTAAAAGTCAAAACACATTCCTACATTTCATCAGCTCAGAATACAGCTTGTTAGCACAATATATTAAGATAAAAGCAACCAGAATACTTATCAAAATCTTCGTGGTGTTCCCTGAGGCACTGGTACCCATTAAGGTTTATGTTGCTAGAGTTCCACCCACCTTACTTACCTACCTGCTCTATGGCAATGACATACAAATGAGAGCCTGATCAAGAATGCACTGAAATAATTATTTCAGGAAAAAGTTTAAATCTTTTCAGGGTAAAGTATAGTCTGTTGAAAACTGTATGTGTTTATATCTGCAATAAGACATAAATCATAAATAGTGATCTTCCTCTCAAACTCTATAGGCTGATAAATAGAATTCCATTATGGATGCTTGGACAAAGCAAGTGACCACTCCTTTCTGCTCTATAAACTGATTTACTGATTTGTATTCTTTGGTACCTCCTAGATACTGACGTACAACAAAAGTATGTATTATAATGCTTACCAAGCTAGCTGATGGTCAATCAGCTAGACCTTCTTTCTATCTGAAAAGAAAATTTCCAACAAATCATTCCATACTTTTTTTAAGGGCCAAACCTTTGCACCTGAATATTAACACTCACACTTAAATGTGTGAAGATAAATGTATTTTTTTACCAGTAGACTAAGAGATCCCTAAATGCTACCCTGTTGTAATGTCAACCTAAAACTGAACACTCAGAGCATTAAATTAAACATTGTGGTTTAGGCTTAGACCCATTTGTCATCAGATTAAGAAAACAGATCTAAAAGTCTCTTAACCCAAAGAAATAGGAACTGTATTATCTTTCTTGATTTTTGATGTTGTTAAGGAAAAAGGTCTGACTGCAGTTTTTCTCTTACCTAACATCAGTCATCAGTCTCTCGTTCATACAGCCATGAAAGGCATTGTGGAATTATATTTGAAGGGGTTGTTAGTAACAAGCTTAAAAAACATGGTTACATGTGTCTTTCAGTGCTACCCAAAACTTTTAACAGATTTTATTTTTATCTAGTTCCTGAACAAATTATTAATATCGTCATAATGGTATATAACTGAATAATCTTTGTAGAAAAAATATCCATATTGTTGGCTAAAAAAACATTTTCACTTAAATCCATGTTTCCAAAATGTGTTTCCAAAAGTATGTTCCCTCATGGGACATGAACGGTAGTATAGAAGATTCCAAAAGGTAACTCAGATATTCTCCACAGCTTTATCTTTTACTATAAAAATGAAAGCAAACCCAAAGGATGTTGTGCTTGCAAAGAAATCCTTCAAAATTCAAGTGATGAAGTGTTACCTACAGAGACATTTGCCTGAGAAAGTAAAGGGCCAGATGCCATAATTCTGAGCTGTGAAATGTCCTGTTTATTTCATATGATGCAGAAACTGAGAAAAAGATTTTACACTTTAGCATTATTAACTATTTCACTCATTCTCAAAGCATGTAATAAAGGAAAAGTCTCACACTAGGAAGATTATTTCTCACAGTATTTGTGTTGGGGGTGGGGGATGCATGAAAAAGTAGAGAAGGGATGTGTGAAAATGTATAAATTAAGGTGTATAAACTTGCAACACAGCATGGTGGGGTTGCAGTGGGGGCTTTATTGGCTCCCCTAACTGTAAAACAGAGATAACGATACTTCCTTTTTGAAAAACTTTAAGATATGCAGATGGATTTCAGTAAAGGTGAGGTATGAGATAATAAGGAATAAAAATTGACTAAATATCCTTCTACCCCAAGAATGGCAGAAATAGTTTTGGAAACAACTTTTGAAACTGTCTAAGTACAAAGAAAAGCTATAAAAAACCCCAGCCTTTTCAAGTAAAAATATGAACACATTAATGATCCATCTAAATAACAGCTGAGCAATGTCTTCTAGTGCCAGTTGTGGGTCATCTGTAGAAAAAACTTCTGCTGCTGGTGTTATTAAAACCAGCTACCAACAAATAGCTGTGTTATTCTGTGTCAATGCAACGTATTATAAAAGTGATAGAGATAACTGAGCTGCCATACAAAGAGCCAAGATGCTTTCATCTACTTACAAATTAAATATTCATATAAATGTTTATTTATGTAATTATTTAGTTATATTTATGAACATTACGTCTTAATCCATTTATATCAAATATCTTGGACATCAAAAGTGATAACTTTGCCATTTCTTTTCATCTGCTCAACTGGATTTCCCTCTGTCTCCTTCAGTCTCACTGTTGTCTACTTTATGCACTGAGGATAAAAATTAGGTCTGCAACACAAAGAATATTGATTCATAGTTTTAAAGAAAACAGAGAGAACTACTTCAGAGGAACTTTATCAAACTTTACAGACAGGAAAGAGCCATTGGTAAATAGACATTGCATGGAAAAAGCTTATTTGCGTTTGGTATGGAAAAGTCTATAACATTGAAATAAATATAGCTAGTATTTGTTTTGCCTAAATTTAAATTTCTGTCATGTAGTTGCCTACATGAAAACACTGTCTCCAAGCTCCTGTTATAAACTCTGGAGATCTAATCAATAGAGTTTGTGCAGTTTTTGATGCAATGTATTTGACTAAATGCAGGTATATGTGATAAAGTGACAAGAATGATTTGTATTTTCCATTGATTTTACTGACTAGATTTCCTCTGCTGAAGAACAGGCACTGAGGCTCATGGTATTTGTCTGAAGTTAGACAAAATTAAACTCTCCTTATATATATACACACACTTAAAAATTACAGATGTATATACAAAAGAAAGTTCAAGAACAGTGTGAGCTGGCATAGCCATCCTAGGCTGGCTTACTATGAGAAATAGATCTTAAAGATGTCATGGTACACACTTCAATATAGTGAGTAAGCAGAACACATTCCTAGGATTACCAGTGAGCTTGTAGTACAGTATAAAATTATTAAAGAATAGTTACCTTCTTTGATCAGCAGGTGAAAGCCAAGATGAATACTTCTATCCAAATTACATGTCTTCATCCACTGTCCATTCTCATTTTAGCATGCTGTTAGTGGTTTTTCTTGATGCCTTACTAAGGTATGGAAATAGCTATAGAAGCAACAACCTCACAAATTCAGGGATCTAGCTTCTTGTCCACAATCTTGGCACGATCTGTAGTTGCTAAAATGATGGCACAAAAACCTGTTGAATATTATTAGATAAATCTTGACTTTGTTCTTGTACTGTGCAAAGTCAATGTAGTCGAGTATTATTTTTTTAATATAAATTAAATAATTAATGGAAGAGCTAATCATGGTAAACATGACAAAAAATCACCCTAGGTATTGACATTTTTGATGCATTCAGAAAGTAATTGGGCAGATAGAAAAGCTCATGACTGGTTTAAAACTTTTTATTATTTTTAGAAAATAGCAAATGTTGTCTTTTTATTAGCCTGCTGGGTATTCAAGCTTCAGTATTAGTGTTCTCAAGCTTTTCTCCTTAATCAAAGCACTAGAAGTTTGCTTTTAAAAGTGAAAGCTGATCTCACATGGTTAAATTATTTCAGAACCTAAGGCTTTAGGAGATGCACTAGCTTCTTTGAGATGAAGTAAAAATGTGAGATTGGCAAAACAGCTATGTATTTCAGATCTATGGGATTTCAGTGGTTTAACTTCTTTAAGTTTCTGATATGAGAACTGACACAAGCTTTTAGTCTCAGAGTCTTGCAGAAACCTATGTTGTGCCATGATAAGTATTTCAATGAGTAGAATTTGGTGATCTCTTTCTGGAGCTGGAGTTCACAATGTTGGATTCCATAGGCAACTTATGACAAAAATTCAAAAGAAAATTTCAAAGAAGATGACTGTTCAGAATATTGCCAGGCTCTTTTAGAACAAGAATGTAAAGGGTTTAATGTTCAATGTAGAGGGTTTAATTTTTAATATCAAATTTACTTCTTTCAAGTTAGTTGATATTACACAGGATTCTGATTTAGCAAAGTGATATGGCACTGTACTTAAATCACAATGCAACTAAAAATTACACTTAGCAGACCACACCAATTGCAACACGAATGTGATCTCAGTACTGATCTCTATAATATGCTCACTGTCATGATGCCAGGTGTCCCTGTCTCCGGGAAGGAATACATGGATTGAAATGAGCTCAAGCCTATTGCTCTCTTCAAGTTCTTTTTGTTGATTGTTTGTTCTTTATACTTTATGGTAAGTTGAGCACATATACCTTCCACCTCCAATCCCATACTTGCTGAGTCAGGAAGACATCTTCACTCTTTTGATTAATTCTGGGTCAAACGTTTACACAACCAGATGTTCCTATCGACCGATACAGCTATTTATATATAATAAAGGACATCCTCTAGTTCACTTTGTGTTAAGTCTGTCTGTCTTTGCAGCAGGAGTGGCTGGTCACTCTACCTGTTCTTCCCTGAGCTTCAAAAGCACATTGCCCTTTCCCATCATCTCTGAGCTTTCTTCTGTTGTAGGGTTATAATTGGTCAGTCACAGATAGCCATAGAATCCAATAGGGAACAGAAGAAATTAATTAACCACCTCTTTTATGGATGGTGGCACCAGTTTGCACTCTCTGTTGTATAATGTTATCCTAAACTAGTAACTTATTATAGTAGTGCTTGGAACACTATAATATATTTTGGTGAGTCATAAGACTTGCAAAAGAGGAGGTGCTTAAGCAGCTAAATGATTTTTTTTTTTCAAATCATTCTGAATAAAATACCTATGGTCTGCCTAAAACAGGCTTATACATTTTAATCACTTTGTGAATGTCGGCCTTATTGGCTTTTCTGAAAGTGTCACAACTTAACAGGTTTCTAAGTCAGTCAGACACATGAAATGAAATATGAGAGTCTGCAAATCTACAAATTCTGGAAAGGTTAACAAGCTCTGACACTAGCGTTTTGTGGAACACAAGCTTCAAGAAGATAATGTTTGAAATAGAGTAAGCTCAGATTTTCTAAATAAGGCATATTAATAAAAAAGTGTTTGAAAACACTCTTCATTTTCCCCAGTTTTCTTTCAGGTTGACTCATTTTCTTTGGTCCTTCTGTTTTACCCCAGCAAACTTCAGTGATTAATAGTGCCTAGGAATACCAGTTGAGTTCAGACACTTACTGTATGAAGTACTGTGAGAAGAATGGGAGGATGCCTGCCCTCAGATGTTTCTATCTGTCTGTGAAGTGATATGAAGAGTTATATTTGTTGGATGGAGAATTTTACTAATAATACAGATAATTTTAATAGTAAAAATATAAATTACAAACTAATTCAATTTCCATGTATGCACTTACGTGCACTTACCATACTTTTTAAACTTCTTAAGTATATTCTCATACAAAATTGAGAGGTTTTAAAACACATCATATGTAACTGTCATATAAAACTAATTTCAGTGAAAGAGAGAGTTATTAGTAATCCACCAGAGATCTAAACAGGCTTATCCATTGATGTTTCAACATACGTGCCTCCTGGTTTCCCCTCCCAGCTCCTCTGAGAAATGCCATGGCTTCTCTCTTGATATATGTATTTAGGAATCATATAATGATACTACTTTGACTAAAAAGCTTCATTTCAAACTGACTGTCTTAAGTAACTTAATGAATAATAGCCAGTATTCATTTAGCAGGTGCAGAAATACTACTGATACAATATTTTTGTGTAAAAAGTAATACTCATTGAAATAAATTACAAAGAAATATACAGGACAAGAAAATAATAAGTTGCAGTTTTACTTTTTCCTTCTTTTTTAAGTACTATCATTTGTCAGAAAGCTTCAGCAAAAAAAAATTGAGGATCTTGTTCCCTCTCTCCTCCCCAAAAAAAGGAAAGGTTTTTTTCCTAACCAGTCCTAGAACCTTCACCTGTCTGCAATTTGCTCCTATGCATTGCACAGAAAATTTGGAAGCTTAAAATAGGAATCCCTACTCAAGCAGGTTGAGTCAACCAAGTTGGACAGTACTGAAATGTCAAGGAAGTGGAGCAAATGGCTGTTGTGGTTTAACCCCAGCAAGCAACTAAGCACCATGCAGCCGCTCACTCACTCCCCCCCACCCAGCGGGATGGGGGAGAAAATCAGGAAAAAGAAGTAAAACTCATGGGTTGAGATAAGAATGGTTTAATAAAACAGAAAAGAAGAAACTAATAATGATAATGATAACACTAATAAAATGACAACAGTAGTAATAAAAGGATTGGAATGTACAAATGATGCGCAGGGCAATTGCTCACCACCCACCGACCAACACCCAGCTAGTCCCCGAGCGGTGATCCCTGACCCCCACTTCCCAGTTCCTATACTAGATGGGACGTCCCATGGTATGGAATACACCATTGGCCACTTTGGGTCAGCTGCCCTGGCTGTGTCCTGTGCCAACTTCTTGTGCCCCTCCAGCTTTCTCGCTGGCTGGGCATGAGAAGCTGAAAAATCCTTGACTTTAGTCTAAACACTATTTAGCAACAACTGAAAACATCAGTGTTATCAACATTCTTCACATACTGAACTCAAAACATAGCACTGTACCAGCTACTAGGAAGACAGTTAACTCTATCCCAGCTGAAACCAGGACAATGGCCAACTGACATAGAGACAGGCACTAGTATGTGGCCAGCTTCTTTTACAGTTCTGGCCATTTTGCCACTATTCATGGGGTCAGGATGGGGTCAGGAACTGTTTTGCAGAGCAAACATGCCAGCTGCAGAGCTGGAGGCATCCCATATTTCCACAGTGTAAGTTCTTTACAGAAAAGGAGAGAAAACCTGAGGACACAACAGCAGTTGGAGTGGGAAAAGGATTGTGTGTTTCCTGTGCTTGATGGAGAAAAATTAAAAGCAAGGAGATGGTGTACTTGTATAAAATGACATGATTAAAAAGCATATATTCTGTTCTGGATAAATGACTGACAGATAAAGTATCATCGCCACCTAATAAAGTGAGAGTTTAGTTAACTTATCAACTATCACTACTATCTTATCTTTCATTTTGTGACATTCACAACAATGATGATGTTGATAATGCACATGGAGAAATGGAATCCAACCATATCAGCTTTACATCTTCTGACTCTGCAGTTCTGACAGAAATAAAATTGTTAAGAGATTATTTTATAGTCAATGAAGTCAGCAGATTTTCTTCATGATACACTTAAGAGAGAGTTCTATTGAGTAAAGAGCCATTAAGACACACTTACTCTGAAAGAAATGACCCAATAAATTTTCATACTTCCCTTAATATGCTTAGAAAATTGTATGGAGACCCTTGAACAACCATCCTGCACTATTTCTTACAACTGTACAAAAATGGTAATGTCAGAAGATGAAAAATAATAGACTATAGAAACATATTTTGCTGCCAAATATATGTAGTAAAAAGTCTTAAACCAAGGTATGTCCTAACAGGGCATCCTGTATGTAAGCCCATACACCTGTGATCTTCATTCCTGAAAACTCTTTATCCAACCAACAGTATAACCAAGAATCATAAAATCATTTAGGTTGGAAAAGACCTTTAAGAAGATTAAGTCTAACTGTAAACCTAACACTACCAAGTCCACCACTAAACTATGTCCCTAAGCACCACATCTACACGTCTTTCAAACACCTCCAGGGATGGTGACTCAACCACTTACCTGGGCAGCCTGTTCCAAGGCTTGAAAACCCTTTCAGTGAATAAATTTTTCCTAATATTCAATCTACACCTCACCTGACACAACTTGAGGCCATTTTCTCTTGTCCTAGATGCCTCATGACTCACTGGATCCAATATTGACATTCATAAGCTACAAGGTGTTATAAGGCATTTTTCACCATAAATTATTACCACTAATACAATGATCTTGAATTTCAGTTGTGAAAGGAAAAATAAAAAATTATCAGAGAAAATAAAAAATTAAGAAAAATAAAGTATATGTTGTGCAATGAAATATCACCCCAAAATAATCATCAACATGGCACCCAAGAGAAGCTGACTGATTACAAGACCTTTTATCTTACAGTTGTTAACAGACAGCTTTTCAGAGGCACCTTTTCAAAGGGCAACCATCTAATAGTATAAATTTTCTGTTCACTTTGATGTGGTCATTTATACACAGATTCAAGTCATTTAACATGAAGTAAAAGTGAGTAGGTCATAAAATCTTTAGTAACAAAATCATAACAATTCAGTGAGAACAAATTTTCAACACATTACAGTGAAATAAAGGCTGTGGAAGAAAAATTTAGAGGCAGAACGAGAACAAAAAAAGATATAAAGCAATGTGATATTTGCAATAGCTCTATTTCAAGCATGATGTTCTCACTAGGACAGAGATGTTGTTCAACAGTGTTGGAAATGAAGAAGCACGTAAATGTTGGATGCACTAAAAATCAAAAGTACATTACAAGTTGCATTTCATCTGCACTGCATGGGCAGTGATGTAGAAGTTGTGTGATTCACTGACTAACAATAAGAAGTGGCAGAGATTAAGATGTCCTTGAAAATGCCCTTAGTATTCCAGCTGACCTTTTCTCTGTAGGAAATAATATGGTTTATGAAACATTTGTCTTCAGGCAAGGCAGAGAAAAGGAGATGAAACACCGACCAGCTTTCCTGCCAGACCAATTGGGATGCACATGGGAGTGTATTGAGCTGGATCCTTCAATCAAAATGTAAATTGTGTGTCATTACTTATTATCCAGGCTCTGAGCAAGCTTTCTGCAAGCCAGAACTCATGGCTGACAGATTTTTGAACACTAAATGAGTAGTGGTACCAGCAGAGATACAGACTCAACACAGGAAGAATGATGTGCAATTTATTAGCATACCAAAGGGAAACAAGACCATATTCCCAGAAAGCCAAGCATCAAGAAATAGTATGGATTTTGAGATACTTACAGAAGCTGAAGCAGATATCCTACACTGGAAAAGATATTCCTCTTATACAGCTTTGCTAATAGTAAACACAGCAACAAAAAATACTTCATGGAATTCATCCGGTCTCCAATCAAAATCACAGAATGTAGAAGAGATGCCATAGTGAATTTGAAAAAAATAAAATAATTTAATCAAGGAGTATGGTAGTAAATAAAACAGATTCAGAGGAAACAAAATACATTATGCAAATCTCTCTGAAATGTAAAAGTAGAAAGTAAAAAATAAAAATAAGGAGAAATACTCAAGAAATACCCATGTTATTTGGAATATGATTTTGCAAGAGACAGGTCCACAAGAATTAACCCTAAAAAAAAACCCCAACCAACAAAAAATGCAAAACCTGTTATATGAAAGCAGATTCAAGGTTCAGGAAACTGGAGACTGAAAACACACAGGATGCACAGGATGCCACATCCCAAAGTTGGAGCGACTCAGGTTCGTGGATTTCCTTTGTCAGAATTAAGGTGAAATGACACCAGGGAAGTTCAAACAACAATCAATGTTTATTCAACCTAGCTAACCTTGCCCAAGTACACGTGAACTTATCAATATGAACCTTGCAACATGTCGTTAAGCCGCTGCTTGAAAAGAGAAGGGAGGTGTAGAAAAAGGAATGGAAAAAGCAACATGAAACTGTGTCAGGAGGAGAGCCCTCCTGTTGAGTCACAAGGTTCAGAGCAGACCCCCTTGCTTTCTGGACTCCTTCTCAAAGAGGAGCCCAGGGGTGGCTAGATCCACTCCTAGTCTCAGACTTGGTCAACGGTTTATGTTTAAAAGGATGAGGTGTAGGGACTGTGGAAAAGAGAGAAGGAAAAGAGAGAGAGAGAGAGAGAAAAGAAAGAGAGAAGAGAAGGATTTCACCAGTCTTGGGTCCAGCATTCGTCCGGCTAGCCTAGAGATCCAGTTCCGGAGGGCGCGCACTGAGAAGTCATTCTCCCTTCTTTTATAGTGTGTTAGTTGATGGTCTCGACATGCGCAGTTCCCGGGGTTCTCTGGAATCGGTCAGTGAGCTTTGCAGGGGGGCGGTTCATTGCAGAGTTGCCTCTCTTTTTCTGCCGGCATGACCACTTAAGATAGAAGCACAGTCCCATCTTCCATGGGGCCTCCTTCTCCAGACGCATATACTGTGCTCCTTGTCCTGGTCACTTAAGATAAGGAATTGTGGCTTTGGAGAAGTGCGTTCCCACCCTCCGTGGGGCCCTCTCCTCCGGCCACATTGTCCTGTTCACAAAACTCCAGCGTTTTTACAGAGGCCATTTTCTCCACCAAAGTTCTTTAATGAATGCTTGAGACATTGACTATAATTTGTCAGACCATCACACAGGAGCAAATGGAATGATTTATAAAAAACAGAGAACATAAAGGTCCAGCAGATCAGAGTGCAAGAAAGGACGCGTTGTCAAAAATTGATCAGAAAATAAAACACATAACATACTGCTGGTAGAAATCTGAATACATGTTGATAGTAAAGACAAGAAGATAAATAGAGCCTAACCTGCTATTCTGTATATTTCAAGGATTTCAGAAAAGATGACAAAAAGTGCCTTGTGAGGAAGAGGGAAAATATCAAAAAGTTGACAGAATTTAGGAAGGTTAAAAAATAAAAATTAGTTTAACTTCTAACAGTTCACTAGAATTATTAAAATCAAACTCTAATCTTATTTCAGAGGACAAAGGAAGCTGGACAGCTGGGAGAGGATACGGTTTCCTTCTCTGAAGAATACCTCAGTGCGGAGTAACAAAGATGTCCACATAGTTAAAACAGTAAGAGTGACTAATATAATTTATTTTATATAAAATACACAGATTTGTGACACAGAACAAGATAAGATAACATAATAATAATAAAAGCCTTAGACAAGAAAAAATACATACCTGCTTTTGAAATATCCTTTCTAGACTACCACCCCCCCCAAGTTTATTGCACTTATTTTCCTTTAGAATAATAAAAATTACTACAAAATTCCTTTAGACTTCCAGTGATGGCTGAACAGACATACTAGACAAAGGTGATAATATATTTACAATCTTGGTACAGGCAGAAGGTGCACTATATATATATATATACACATACATATATATATATATATATATATATGCAGCCAAGAATTTGTTGTTTGTCTAGTTAAAAACTTAGCAATCCCATCAAAGTGCAACAGTTAGTCTAGTTAAAATAACAGTCATGGCCCAGATCAAGACATAAAATTTTCATCAATAATACCCATAAAATGTTTATACAAAGTAATTTCTTTTTTTCTGCCCCTCTTCTTTGGTACTGGGCTCATACTTCCATTGTCCTGAGTCCTGAGGTCAGCAGCCTGTCTTCTTCAAGCAGAGAAATGGTGGGATGTCCAGCTTGTCAGCAGTATACCATATTCTTCACAAGGAGGAGTTTAAAGCTTTTGGTGGGGCCTCCTTCTTCCTCAGTCTTGGGGTCTTTTTAGTTTTACAGTTCCTTATGACAGTTTTCTTCCTTCTTACTGATTCCTAGCTGAAGTCTGAAAGTTGTAGATTAGCCTCTTCCAACCTCAGCTGATGTAAAGGGCTGTTGGCTGTTGTTTGTTTTGTAATGACCACCTAGATTTGTCAGATCTTTAGCATATATTATATTCCTAGGGCTTTAGCAAGTCAGTTACATTAGGTGATAGTAACTTCACCACTAGCCAGTTGTTAAAAACACATAAAACGGCTAAAATCATGCCAAGGAAGTTCCACAAAAGTCCTGAAACTGTCAGATCAATAAGAAGCCTGTGGCATTATTTAGTAATGGCAAAAATCATATCTAGTAGTCTATGTAGCAGCTACAAAGTACAAAAATTATGGCTCAAACTTCTCAAAAATTAAGTCTGTGCTATAATTGATTTATTTGTCAAATGTTTTATACGGTTGGTCTCTAGATTTTTGTTTTCTAATCCCACATCCACCTGTATCTCTTAGAACAATGTGTAGTGAAACATGATTTTTCTACTAGTGCAGGAATTCCCTTAAATTAGTAATGAGAATATCAATGGACAGGATTTAGAAGAAGTATATTAATGAAACTGAAAAGTGTAACATGGAGCATGCAATCCTGTGAGCTCTAACACCTTTATTCCGTTAAAATATTTTATCTTTAACAATGTAAACTGTGGGGTTTTATTATATCTTTAACAATATCAACTCTGTTTTTTGAGGTGCTTTGTGATAGGCTCTCCTATTTCCTGGAAACAAAGCAAAACTTCTCACATATTACTACAATCTCAAATATATTTTTAACCGGAGACTAATGGTTTTCCTCACTTTCTGAAATGTCCCTGCAGAGTGACTCCAAACATCTGCATCAGGTCAACCAAGGTGACACTGTCAGCCAGACTAGCAGCTCTACAAAGGGTGCCAGGTATCTTTAGGTCACTCTTAGCCCACAGAGGTACTTTTTGCCGAGCCAAAAGACCAGTTTTGTGGTCTTGGATGTGGAGAGGAAGTGACTGCAGCTGGGTATTCCATAAGACCAGTTTACTTTGAAGTGAAGGGCAAGGAGCAGTTAGCCATAGCTGCTTAGCTTTTGAGACAAGATATATGCATTCATGTTAAAAAATTCTCCTACCTTATAGCAAACTGAAAGTAGCTATGTTGAAAAACCTGAACAGATGCCTCATTGAAAACAGAGACAGAAACTTCCTTTCAAAACAGAAACAAACCAAAACCAAAGCCTTAAAAATGTGAGAATTAATGGAATATAAGTACAGAGAAATGCCTGAGTGAGGAACACGATTTTTTTCTTTATACTTCCTAAAATGCACTGTGCTTCAACTTTGTCAGTTGTGGGGCTTGATGTTATTTTATTTAACAATTAAGTTAGTACATGTTCAAAGGACTTGTTCTGTTTGTGTAAATAATCAAAATGTCTTTTGCTTTAAAAGGCCATTTGGCTAGACTTAAGTAAGAGAAATTAGACACTTAATTCAATGAAGTAATTTGGAAAACCTCACTTGTGCTTTGTCCATAGCTTTAGACACCATTGCTGTGGTTTAACCTGGCAGGCAGCTAAACACCACACCGCCATTCGCTCACTCCCCTGCAGTGGGATGGGGGAGAGATTGGGAAAAAAAGTAAAATTTGTGGGTTGAGATAAAGACAGTTTAATAGGACAGAAAAGGAAGGGAAAATAATAATAATGATAAACAATTGTTGCACAATGCAATTTTCACCACCTGCTGACCGATGCCCAGCCAGTCCCTGAGCAGTAGGCCACCACCGCCAGACCAACTGCCCCAGTTTTATTGTTCAACGAGACATCACATGGTATGGAATACCCCCCCCCAGGTTTCTTCCAACCTGAATTATCCTATGATCCTGTGACATACAATAAGAAGGTGGGGCAGAGATTTATGGTGACAGTGGAATGCTGGAGATGCAAAGGATGAAGGCAAGATGTGGCTCAGCCATCAAAATGTCTCACTTGAGTTCTGAATCTCTTAACTCATTTAGCAATGTAAGAGGTATGGTGAACATGTAAAAACTCATGCTCTGGCTTATGCTTGCATATAATTTCAGGATGCAGCAAAACTTAAGGATAGCAATCAAAGTGGACAAGTGTCTGTACGGCTGCTTAGTATCTTCTTTACAATGAGCTGCATAGGATTTTTTTTTTTTTCTTTCCTCTTTGAAGAGGCAGATACTGAACACTGAAAGTTAGTCTCCAGGCAACCATCCAACTCTTAGGTGGCTGTCTACACACCACTTGGAATTATCTCACTATGTGTAGCAGTTAACAAATGACTGTCTGATGCAAGACACAGATTGAAATTACAGCAATGAAAGAGGCACAGATTTCCTGGTTGAAACTAAATGGTTTTGTATTGTCCTGTGTTAACATTACCCAGTACAACATGTGCAGATGAAAAAAACATGGTAAAAGCAGTCTTACATAGTTTCGTGTTTACAAATTCGTATGCAAAAACTTACCGAGTTCTAATAATGGAAACTCTTTAGAATCATACACACGTATATATGTATATGTATATGCATATGTATTTGTCTATTATCTGCATAGGACATAAATATACATGCATGTGTATACATGTATGCATAGCTACAGATATAGTTCTGTAGTTAAATGTATCAGAAGAGTAGAATATAACTTATGGCAGCAAAATTCCAATGTATAACTATGGCATTTATTTTTCACATGCAGCATCATAAAGACTGTGAAACTAGTCCAGCAGACAATCAAATCATATTATCCCTTTAAAAAACTACCTATTATAAACCTTTCAAAGCATGCCATATTTAATGCCTAAAACCACTACATATTTATCTGGGGATTTCCATTCTCATGTACAGTATAATACTGAATCACAAGTAGAGAAACACTAATAGAGCAGTCCTAGGTTTAAGTCAAAATCTGTCCATACAAGAATGTCTAGGTTTAATTTTCTATATGTCAAAGCTTTGTTTTCAGGAGGAAGGAGAGGATGTTTGCTACCTTTGATCTATTTTGATCTATTTACTTTTATTAATTTCACCATTTTTATGTGCACAATATAGTTGAACCTTTCTTTTAATCTGAAATTAGGGCAAGAATGGCTGAAAACCATCATATTCCCAATATGGTGAAATAATGAAGTCACACAAAATAATTGTGTTTGGTTTCTTAAAAATGGTTTGATTTTCTCTTTCACTTTGTCATTTTGTTTCACAAGAAGTAATCTAAGAAAAAAATATAGTTTCCCCTTAGTATTTTTTGTTTGTATTCAGTATCCTACCACTAAGATATCTAAGAATCCTTTTAGACTGTTTTCTATAATGAATAGTAAACATTATTATAGAAACAAATCTCTGCAGAATTAGTTGTAAAAACAATAATCTGCTGTTCTACTTGAGCAAAGTACATCTGGGATAAGTGGTTTACTTGGTCTTTTTCTGTTTATCCTGAAATACAGTATAGGGACTTTAACTCTGCTTTCATATCAGAGTTCAAAACAAATACATGTTAATGTTACTGAACTACAATTTATCCTGCTTCCTATGCAGAAGATGGCCTTGGTTCATCTAAAATACTGTGTTGATGCCCAACAATAAAAAAGAGAATATTGTCACCTGACATCTTTTTTCTGGTTTGCTTCATATAATAATAAGCAACATGTCATGTTGGTTCTGACTCCCTGGCACAATTATCTTTTTTTCCTATGTCTTTAAAATGTACAGGAAAGGTTACTATGACCTTAAAAATGGCTGAGGATTCAAGATAAGTTCCAACAGAAAACAACAGGATCACAGCAATTCTTCTGTTCAGTCTATCAGTATAACAAGAAACAGGAATGAACTTGCGTATTAAACACAGTGCAACTGCCTAAGTCGTGGGGAAAAGGTATAACGTGAGATTTTGGAGTGCTAGTTAATTTTTTCCTGGTATATATTATGAGGGAAAAATTCTCCATATAGTTCATTGACACAATATGTTGACCCTGTGAAGACTTTTGCTGCATAAAAAATGCTCCAAACCCTATACCTACTTTGTCTTCTGATCTCTCAGGTTTTGATGTCATAAAGTAGTCTCCCTCCAAAACTATGACTACATGTGTTCCCCTACATTGGAGTAACTTAGTGTTAGACTGTAGTTTATGCTGTCAAAACTTGTGTGTGTGAGCAGATGCCAGATTTCCACAGAGTTGATGCACAAAGGGGAAGTGCTAGAGCTCAAACTGTCAACACCTCTATTTGTGAGCAGATGCCAGGTCTCGGCAGAGTTACAACACAATGGAAAAATGCTTCAACTGTCAACACCCTATATGGGAGCAGATGCTGGGTTTTGGCAGAATTAAAAGTAAGAGGGGAATATAGTATTAGCACCCAGCTTGCAAGGAAAGTCTGGGTTTTGCCAGCATTTATATCAAGGAATGATATAGTATAGGATCTCTCCACTGACCGTTGCCTCAGCTCATATGTTGAGAGTAGATGCCAGGAGTGAACAAGTATTTGGCACTCTCCCCTAAGAATTTAAATCAATGTAAATTGGGAGAACAACAAAAACAAAACAAAACAAACAAATAGCCAAATAGTTGTCTGTTTTCCTACTGTTGAATCTAATTTGCTGTAGCAAGGGGTTGTTAAATAATCAACATGTATCATAGCTTGTAGTGGTGAGAAAGAATATGCTTAAGTAAAAGGGCTGAAAGAAAAAACTTCTACAATCATGAATGAAGGTGTCATGAATGGGTGATTTAGACCACTTAGAGAACGATCAGCAAAACTATTAGCAAGTGGTTTTATTGAAATATGATGTTGTTAAAGTGCAACTTAAGAAAATTTGATGGCAAGGTTCACTCTATTACTTACTTCACAAAGAATATAACAATGATTCAAAACTGCCCAGATAGAATCAAAGTTACCAAGACAAAATCAAAGTTACCAATACAGAATTTTAGTGCAGGAAGTAGAAATAAACGGACACCTGTAAAGTTGAAAGCAGACGACATTTATTGTTAAAACACACACATATTTATAATCACATATTCTGCAAAGTCACTGTACACGCGCACAAGCATAAAATATGATTCGTTATATCAACTCTGTACACATGCATAAACATAAGACATAATTGGTTATACCAACTCTGTACACACGCATAAACATAGGACATAATTGGTTATACCAACTAAAACATGCGAAACTTGTCTCAGTCTAATTGGTCAAGATAAACTGCCGAATTGAGGTTCTTTGTGCCAAGTTCCCTTTATCGTGGAATGCACATCTGTGTTCTTCTAATTGGCATCTTTCTTTTTTTGTCTTCTTGTTTATTCTGTTCAAGGTCTTCTAAAGGTGTCTGGAATGCTCTTGCGACCGTTAGCTAAATATGTGTCCACTTTTTAGTGCACTATAACAAAAGGTTATATGCAATATTGGTCACTTACCAAAGATCTACAGTTTGTAAGAGGTGTCTCTGCCTCAATGAGCAACCTCGAGAGGTGTCCCAGCACAGGGGACACTACCATGCAGCCAGCTGCTTATCAGGGAGAGCTCAAGGAAGGCCCATTTAGGCTGTCATATTTGTGGAATAAAGTAGGTGGCTTGTACATGTCAAGTAACATATGATGAGAAAGGTATGCATGAGATTCCTTGTACCCACAACTTTCTCTGTTCCTTGATAAATGAGTCTTGGAAAAGCCACCTGCTATTCACATGTCAATCACATGATTGGTGTTCCAAGCTCATATGCATCAATGCTCACAGTCTCACTCTGTTCCTTTGTGGGCTTTCAGAAAACAGATTTGAACTGGGTAAGTTCTTGGCCCAGTTATGGCTGTGAGAGACTGAAAGAGTTAATGTCTCAAACATTGTGGTGGGGCAAGTTCTGCTTAAACCCTGCACAGCAAGGAACCAAGGTGAAAAGCCCATCAGCTCAGACATCAGCAACAGGAGGGGGAGGGCATGCTGGAGGGTGCCCAGCTCCCTGTTCTGGTAAGCTCTTCAGAGACAAAGATCAAACAATGGCCACGTCTGCAGGGAAGGAGAAGTTGCTCCACAAACGACCCCCAAGCCCAAAGGCTCACACACTGCTCATTAGCCTGACGAGTTTCGGTGCCCACCTGAAGGAGGGGCAAGGATGATAAAAGGGCACAAACTGAAGCCCCAGGTGTGCAAGCCCACTGGAACCAGACTCTTCTGCTGACTGAACCACCGCTGGACCCAGGACCAGTGAAATCTTTCTCTCTTCCTTTTTCTCTCTCCATCTTCTTCTCTCTTTCTTTTTCCTTTTCCACAATCCCTACACCTCATCTGTTTCAAGACATAAACTGTTGACCAAGTCTGGGACTAGGGGTGGATCCAGCTGCCCCTGGGCCCTTCTTTGAGGAGTCTAGAAAGCAAGGGGGTCTGCTCTGAACCTCGTGACCCAATGGGAGGGATCTCCTTATTCCCTGAATTGATGTATATGATCACCACAGGTTACACAGTTTACAGAAGTAGTCTTATGCCAATTCCTGTTGTGAGAAACCCCCTGCCACCTACTACCACACCTTGCCAGTTCAGTTTGCTTCTGTCATGAGTAAAATCTTTAACTGATTGTTTGGTGTCGTTTCAGCTTAATTTAGCCCGAGGGAATTTTGAATTAAACACGACTCCCTGGTCTGTCCAGTCTGGGTTGTGACAACGGCTTAGACCTTTACCTCCTTTGGATCCGGTACCAAACTATCGCTAGTTTGGTTAAAGAGTTGAGTGCATCTATCACAGAGGGACAATCTTTTTTCCTTTAATGCTTGCTTCTCCAATTACCTTTACATCCTTGCGTGTAGCTGCAACCACATATTTTGGGAATATCAGTGCTGCTAAATGGATTTTGGGGTACTTTGATTTAGAAAGAATTATAAGAGTAGTATTTTGAAGAAGTCCATTCCAAGTGATAAACTGAGGACAATTTTGATGTGTTGTTCGAGACCTCTGTGTAACTACATCTATACAGAGACTCTAAAGAAATAAAAATTGTTAATATTATGAGTTTTTACATATATACACACTTACTACTTACAGATTTAAATGGACTTTTCTTAAAGAAGGTGTTTTGGTTTTTTTTTTCATCTTGGGAGGTGCAAAGTAGTGCTCAGAAACTCAGACATAATGGCATTTAACATCTGATATGCATTTTTTTCCTATAGGACTGAACTCAGTGCTGTATTAAGAATTTCAGCTACTGGTTAGATCTTCCATTATAATTCATCTGTTTCTGTTGTCAGGGTAGGTAAGTTGAATCAGACTTGACTAAGCAATGAAGAATACCACTTCTAGAGATGTATCCCCAGCACTGGCTTAGGAGAACCAGATTCTTCCATTTTTGCCACACAGCAAGTGCTGATAGAAATAAGAGGTAAGTGCATGGTGTCTCTGGGACAGTTTGTTGAATACCCACTGGCCACTAACAGAATGAAGAGTAGCCAGTGACTTACAAAATTGAAGAATGAGTAAACTCTTCTTGTTCACTGTATATAGGAAGCAGGTAAACATGGAATTACCCAAATGAAAAGTGGGTAAACCTGCATTTATTCTCAAGTACACCCGTTATATCAATATGTCTTATGCCAGAGTCAGGTCAGAGCATAATCAGGAAACTTTAACTAAATATATACTGTATAATTTCTGCTTATTATTTGTTGACCTTAGGCAACTAGAGCCATCATAGTCTAACTCTTCAGTCACTCATAACTTTCTGAAAATGTCACCTATCAGTCTGAAATTGTCAAAATTTATCTCCATTCAAGAGTAAACAAGAAGCTATGTTTTTCATTTTACTGAAGAATAATGAAAAATGAAATGTTATTTACATTTCTGGGGCTTTCTTTTATAGTAGCAGCTAATTAATATAATCAAGCCATTCAGGATGAGAATGCCAAAGGTAATAGATCAGAAAAAAGATATTGTAAAAAAGATGGAAAACTATGCTAGAGCTGTAATAATAGATTAAATTTATTAAAAAATAATATATATATCCTGCTTTATTTCCTATATTGTATAATATTCAACCTAGAAGTTTCAAGGACCACCTAGAAAAATTTTCTTCTGATGTGTAATCCAAGCTTTAACAGAATTATGGACTTATTAAAAATAGATTAGACATTAGTAAAGCTTGTTCTTTAGCTGAGAAAGAGTATTTTTCCATAAAATTACTTACTAATAGAACAGCTTCGACTGGAAAACAGAACCGTAAAACACAACCATATTTTCCTATTCAGAAAAAGGATTAAAATGCATACTGATCCTTCATTTTCAGTCTATATTAGAGAGCAATAGTTTCCTTAAGCATGATCTTTCTGTATTGCTAAAAGTACTATACTTCTCAGTTTCTGATATTCAATGGCAGATGGACTCTTCAGTGTTCAGTGGCTAAAGTGGATATTGTTTTCCTTTCAGATACACAAAGCCAATTACAATGAAGGTGTGCTTCCTTTAAAACATATATTGTACAATACAACAAATAGGACACAATTATAACTTGCTGTAATGCCAAGCTGCTTGAAAAACAAATACAATATACCAAACAAAGAATGGTAAATTATTATCTAATTTAAGGCCCAAGACCTCACTTAAAGCAGTGAAATTATGGAGGTTTCTGTTGATATTGATGACTTTAAAGGCTATCAAAAATTATTATTTAATTCAGCTCTCCACTAATGCAAGATTTCTTTCATAATTCTCTATATTTTTCTGTGTACTGAGTTTTTAGCAGTGCAAACTTTCAGTATAATCCTTCAATAAAAGCAGTAAATTATTCCAAAATAAGTTACGTGTGCTGATAGTCTGGGGAGGACAGAGGAGGGAAAGGAAACAGACCCTATATTTAGATCACAATGAGCTTCTTAATAATCTGACACAGGTCACAGGAATTCCTTTTCTGAAACAATATATTTTTAACTGACTATTAATTTCTATATCTGGAGGGTTAAGGCATATTTTATAAATAGAAACACCATCACCACTGCCCACCTCCCCTATCCAAGACACACCAACCTTGTGTCCCTCTTACCTAGCTACGGATTTCCTGGGCATTCTGAAACAGCATTCTGGATTTTAATAACAGAAATGCAGTTGTTCCAATTATATGCTACCACAGTATGTTGTTACACCACCAGACTGAGTGCTATGAAATGTCATGAAAAATATGGTAGCTATGCTTTGATTGTGATGATTGAAAAATAATTTAAAAGCTCATGATTAGTTTGCAGAAAGTTTTAGAACATTCAGAAACAATTACTACTTAGTGAGACCTGAGATATGACTGAATGATATTTGGGAAACTCACAAATGCAAATGTGAAGAAATTACTAAATACATTACTTCAGTAAAGATTATATTAACAGTGTTTTCCATAGTAGAAGCTTCCATAGACAATGCATCGAAAGACTGTGGATTATGAAAACCCTCATTATTACTTTGGAAACATCATTCTTGTTCAAAAAGTGGGAGCATAATTTTTGCAGCCAATGAAAAATTTGCCTTTGTTTTAATATCATATCAAGATGTTGCAGATAACAGTCTTATATATACTTTTTTAAAGAAAAATTATATGTATACAAAACATACAATTTTTTAAAATTCTTACAATTTTCTGCTTTCTTGTTATCCTAGAGCTAATGAAAATAATCACATACAGAGTTCTGTTTTAAAAGAGCACATACTTGAAATTTCATGCAAATAAAAATAGTATGTGTGACAATTTCCTATAGACCTGATGCCTTTTCCCAATATTTAACATACAACTAATTCACTCTTATGACATTAAACAATTCTTTTTATCTCCTTGGAATCGACTTCTTGAAAATGATTGGATAAGATCCTGCCAGAATACCCAGAGAATAGATCTTGTTTCAGTTGTGCAAACATGAAAACTGGCTTGGTAGGAGAATCGATATGATTCTTCTCTGCAAAATATATAAGAAAAGTTTTGGGAATCAATGTAGTTCACACGTATCAGCTTGCAATCTGTAGATCTACTTGATAGGACATATTAGGTGACAACATACACATGTGACAACATTCAGTTTGGTGGACCAGATGCTCAGCTGTGAATAGAAGTGAGTGGAATTATTTTATCTGTTGAACTATTTTATCTCTTCAACTGATGTAAATAAATGCTGTTACCACCAAAGGCTGAGTGTTCTCACTTCCGAAAAAAACAGGTCCTAAATGGACATTCTGGTTAGAGATATTCAACAAATGAATAATCACTTGTTAAAAATTCTGTTACATCATTTAGCCATACTGTCACAGATGCAGGGGAACTTGAGAATTTTCTGCCTGCTTAGGGCACTGAATGTACTCCTGTTAAATGATATGCTTTTAGCTGTGCAACCAAGAAACTGTCCGCTGCTTCAATTAGATCTTTGATAGGTGCAGGTCTCCTATAAAAAAAAAAAATTAAAAAATTATGATATACCTAAAATATTTCAGATACTAAGCCAGCCAGATAGCAAAATATTCAGACACTTAACAATACTTCCCAGTATAGTAATTTTCTTTTGCATACAGCAAAGTGCTTGTCCAAACACTCAACATAATTTGATAATTAACCATACTATAAATGTGTGAACTTTTATTACCCCACTCATAGAATTCTGTGAAGTAATCTGTGTTGAATCACCTACATGAAATTTATAAATGTTTAACAGATTACATGCAAAAATTATTAAGGTACAACATAGCCACCAGGTCAATATCTAATCTAATTAAAAGTTAATCTAAAGTTATGCAAAAATGCAAGGTTAGCATTAGAAATTGCTTTGCTTTACAGCATGTGAGAGGAAGAGAAAAGAAAAAAGAAATTGTAAAAAACCCACATAACCTTATCTACAAAGTTGCAGATCAAATGTTTGCCAAGCACAGTTTTGCAGATAATTAACAGTCTGTGCTAGAGAAAAAAAAGTATTTCTGTACTGTATGTAGATGATACTTCACACTTCAGAAGTACTTGCTTTCTGAGGAATCTAATTAATCTTCACAGCATTCCTGTGAAGTAAATCAACATTATTATCACCATATGATAGATAAAGAAAGGCATAGATGACAGGGCAGGTGTCACCAGATGACAGGTGATTTAGCCAACATCATAGAGGAATGTTGCAGTACCTACAACTACATGACTAACTTCTGAGCTTTTGAATTCCAAACAGTTGTCTGTGGCAAAAACTCTCTTTCAAACTGTGGTGGAGACTCTTGCTATTGCATTTCTCAAAATCATATTGTCATCTTTTTTCAGTTCTATTTCAAATTAACTCTCTCCTCTCTGCACTTATGGCTACCACTGGATTATACAGGTAAATTTAAAGAAAAAAAAAAAAAATTTCCACCATGAAAAAACCATTGTGATGCAAATAGGAAACAGATTAACACAACAGGTACAGTTTCAGGACAACTATTTTCATGATCCTGACTATATGCAGACAAGTCTGCTGTTCACTTTCAGGCTTCTTTGCTATAATTCATTTTTCTAGGATATGTTGATTTATAATGCTTTTAAAACCATATAGGCCTGAATCAGGTTTATATTACTTAAGTTTGTAAAGAAAATTGGTGCAGAGACTGATGTAGAAAGTCCCACTGAAAGTGTATCTGTATAACCAAATCAGACAGGATATGAATTTTTTTAAAGCCAAAGAAAGAAGTTCACTTGTTAAAGAAAAAGAACAAAATACAATGGACCCTCTCTTTTCCATTTGATCGGTTCTGTGGTTTAGAACAAAATCTCACTGAAGTGAGAATCTTCACTTCAGTTACATCTGAAGTTACTGCAGAACTGGAGTAGGCTATTTGAAAAGCCACAGTAAGACACTTCTAGTTTTCTCTTTCTTGGCCACACAGACCTGTGAAAGACTGCATAAACCAGCCCTAACAGTCAATGGGGTATATATATGAACCACTGCATGCAGTTTATGTTAAATTTTCTGTATTTCTGTAGTGGGTTTTGTTAGTTTTCTTCCACTGTGCTTCAGATGGTCTCAAGCAGAAAACGGCACATCCCTAATGTATTTACTTGCTTATTTCTGATTTACTATCATGATTTTTTTATCAGCTAAATAATGAGGCCTGACTGTGAAGTTCTATGTTCTTGAAACGCACGGCAAGTGTAAGATTAAATGTTTTCACAAGATTGTACCCTACCAACTTATGATAGTACTTGTGAAGGTCATTCTCCATTTTCTTGCAGTAAATTGCAAAAAAATATATTAAATCTTCTGGTCCTAAATCAGTGAAAAAAACCTGAGGCCATCATAAAATGTAAACTTTTGACTATCTCATGATACTTTCGGCTGAAAAAGTACTTTCAGCTGTTTAACAAAAGCTGTGTTTATACCCCATATCTGTCTTGTGTCAAGTCAAGCCTTGTATGATTGCTTGCCCACCAGGACTGCAGATGATCAGGTTTTAGTCTCAGCTGTGAATAGCCATCAGTACTTTCTCCCTCCTAAAGCTAGACCCAGATTTAGAGACCTTTTATCATTTCCTATTCGTTCTTAATTGGTATCAAGCATTGATCTTAGAAGAAATTTTTACTGGTGTCTATATTCCTGCAACAGAATGAAGGATGGTTCAAGTGACTAGCATTTCTTCAATGAAATGGACTGTCTACTGTTCATGTCTGGCTAATTAAGTGCTTAAGCACAAGGGTGTTCCTGATTAAATTGCCATATAGTACACTAAAAATAAACATAAGGAGGGTGGCTTTTTTGTTGGTGGTGATGTGTTGGTTTTTTTAAAGTATTGAATTAAATTGTGGAAACCTTAAGCACAAAGGTATTTCAAAAGCTTTTCAAGAAATTCAGGGAGGATAGATTCATCCCTGGCTGAAATATCAAAGCCTGAATGCAATTTATAGATCATATCTAAAATTAGTTCGTCAGGAGGTAGTAGAGATGGCTCAGTGTGGAAGCCTTGTTCTTATAGTTTTCCCTCAATGTCCACTATTAACATCTCTCAGAAGAGGAATATTTGGTTAGATATTCGCACTTTGGTGTGGCTCAAAAGTTCAAATCTTGCTTCCATTTCACATTCTTAAAGACATGAACATATAAAAAAAGAATGATGAGAGTAAGAGAAGTTGTTGAAGACCTATTGCTGTATATTAATGTAGACAAGATATGAGTAACATAGTAATGAAATGACAAAATGGATTTGTGCTTAGTTATTGAATAAGCTGTAGACAAAATGTGCATTCATGTATGTATCTATGGGACTGTGGAAACAGAGCAAGTGCAGCATGAAAACAATACATCACTTTAATTTGTAAGGCTCTGTATTGGGCATAAAAGGCAGGGTTTTGTAACAGGGGCTGCAGGGTCCCTGTGTGGACTGAGGCCATGAACTGCCCTGTGCCAGTCACAGCAGGTTCCAGATGACTCTGAAAACAATAGAAACAGCCTGTCGTGCCCCAAACCTTCAGACAGCCAGAGGAGCACTTAGTGCCTCTGCTCAGGTGTGCTTGAGGAAGGGTGGCAGCTGCTGGGGACAAGAGATGCAAGAAGGAGAAATGTGAGAGGAGACACAGGAGGACACTCAAAAAAGGACCTGTGAGGAGGTAAGTAAAGAGGCAGGGTTGGAGAAAAAGGAGGAAGAATGTGGAAGAGGATATTGTTGGGGACATGACTGAAGATGTCCTCTTGGAAGGAGGCACTCCTGGTGAAAAAGGGATGCTCTGAGGGACTGCAGCCTGTGGAGGACCCACATGGGAGCAAGGACACCCCCAAAGGGACTGCGGCCTGTGAGGGACCCATGCTGGGGCAGGAGAACAGTAAGAAGCAAGGTATGACAGAAAGAAGCTACTGTACACTGACCATTGTGCCACTGAAGGGGTTGGAAGGGACTGGGTATAGCATTTGGTGAAAACAAGGGGCATAAAAATGAGGAAGGGGGAGGAGAAGTGCTGAACCGAAGCTGAGCCTGGGGAGCAGGTAGAAAAGTTATTTTGCTGTTTGTTTAATTAACTTTCCTCCCGCCCCTATTAATACCTGAATCAGTAATTAAATTTCATGTTAATTTGCAATAAATGAAACTGAATGAAGTTCCTCAAGTCAAGACTGCTTTGCTCATGACAGGTTCATATATGTAAATTTTCATTTTCAATGTACATAATATACAAATAACCTAATACACATTTAACAACTAATGTACACATAGTATAAATATCATGTCTGCCCTGTTAACACGTTAGTTACCTTAGTATTTTCTTCTTTTATCAAGACTCAGAAACAAGTCTTTTAATTCTTCTCTTGCAGCATTTTCCTGATGGGCAGGAGGAACTCTCAGACCCTTGACATTTACAGCTTCACATGTAAGCACTTTCTGGCTGGATACCTTAGTTCCAATTTTTTTTTTAAGTTCATAAAATTTTGTCATTGAAATTAAACCAAAATATCACCCCAAAAGGTTTAAAATTTCAGACTCAGAGGTAGCTGAAAAAAAAAGAGGAAGAAAGAAATCTGAAGGACAGAAGAGTTTCCTGCATAAGGCCATCTCTTTCCAGTAGGATGTGAAGGAAAAGGTAAAACAATTATCCTACCCATAGACTTTACTTACGTATGCATATTATTCTAAAACAATTATTTTAATGTCACAGTGATATTTATTGTTATCTGATTAAGTGTTGACTGAAGGCTAAATGTAGGAGTTTGGTGATAACTGTACTTTGATACTTGAAAGTGGTTTTTATTGTGTGCAGAGGATGTGCATTCCAGAATGTGATTAGCTAATTGCAATAGGTGAAGTGGAAGTTGAAATCAAAGTGTGTCATGAAGTAAACTACTCAGTTTCCTTGTTTACAAATACAGTTTCTGTTGATGAGAAAGCCTCACAAACTGTGCTTGAGAACAGTGAAACAGCATAATTTCTGTTAATATCACATTTGACACAATTTCTTAATCTTTGTATATATAAAAATAATTCTAATTTTCTAATTCTAATTAAAAAATTCTAATTCTGTATTCATCTTCTAATTCCTCAGTGTTGTTTCTTTTACCCTAAAAAGGTAAAGGATGCTTTAAATATAACTTTTTAAGAGCTACAACTTAGAAGTAGAAAACTGAGCAAGTCTTCTAGCCTTCCTTTTTAGTTGATGGTGATAAATAAGTATTTCTCAGGCTTTATTTAACTCACTCTGAGACAGGCATCTAAAACAAGTCAGATGACTAATTTTAGAAGAGTCTATTTCTCTTTGTGGCTGCACAGGAAATCTAGACAATTAGTATGAAGAAAATACTTTGGATTGCAGCTTGTTTTGCAATATTTGCTTAATAATAATTTCTTTAGAAGACTATAAAAAGTGATTTGCTTTCCAGATTTGCTGCCAGTTTAGATACCTCCAAATATGGAATGTTCAGTAACAAAATTATTTTAAAAAGAAGTACTTGCTTGTTCTGCTGACATATATCATCCAAGGGCATAAAGTTGATGTTTTTTTTTTCTTTTACATATATAGAATTTCAAAGGCTGATGAATGTAAAGAACCCTGTGATAATTTTTAATAAATCTTCTATGTTTCAAATAAAGCTTAATGAAGGTGTTTTATTATGTTTTAGTAGAACAACGCTTTATACCTGCCTTTTTTCTCATTAATCAGGTAGCATTAAGACTATCTTGCAGAATAGTAATGCAGGAACTGGAAACTGAAACATCTTCTGAGCTGTTAGTCATGCTGAATTACAGTTTGCCAGCCTCCTTTGAGCCATAAGCAGGTAGAAATAATTTCACATCTGCATTGAATTTTTTACTAGTTTATAACAAGTCGTTGGTATTATGAAGTACAGTATTAATATTTAACACAGAAATTCCCATCAACAAACAGCCCCAAATGGGGCAGTGAATAGTGCAGAACTGTATAACAGAGTCAGCAAGGACAGCCTCATTTCCTCTGTGGGAAAGTTATCACCAGAAGCCCTCTGCCAACTTTTTTCTTCCTCTATTATATCTACTTTCTGGTGAATGTCATATTAGAGATTGCAGCCAAAACACCCTCCATTCTTCACCTACTGGTGCATGAAGGAGTCTGTGACAGATGCTGTGACATCATGCAGTATTCAAAGACCAATGTATTAATTTAATAAATGCTTTTGCAGCCTTATGGCCTTGCCAACGATTGTATTCCTGGTTAAATGGAAAGATAAAGATTGCCTCCTACAGGAACTAAAGATGGTGTTCAATATAGTGTTTTCGGGGGCGGGTTATGGCATATGAAACGACAACAAAAAAGAAATGATGTAGGTAAGAAATTTCTGAGTTTTATGAGACTACCAGTATTAAAGAAAATCATAACAACAGTTCTACCTAACACAGTAATAACAGTGGGAAAAAAAAATATTTCAGGCTCAAAGAATGACCTCTTCTGACCTACAGACTGAGGTGTCATCTGAAAACTGAAACTTTTGAATCAATGACAAACTGAAACTTAAGTTAGAGAATTTTATTTTTTTCAGATTTTGGAATACTTTTCATGTGAAGAATAAGTTATTATTCCATAAAGCAGAAATAGATATCTGTTGTTAGTAAATTTAAGTGCATCTTTTCTGGTTTACCTTTGTTTCAAATAACTCTGTTGTTTGGTGATACTTAATTTACTGGAATTTAATCCTATGATTTTTTGGCCAAGATTCAGGTGCAAGCCTAACTCAGACTTGTTGAGATGATCATTGTGACAGTTTGGATAATCATAGCAAAGGAACAAAGTCTGGAAGGGGAGACTTAGTAAATGTCACTCCTATATAGAAAGGCAGATAAACACTTGAGGTCCTGAGGCAGGTTAATGAAGAGTACCTTTGAAAATTGTACCAGTGTACACAAAACCACTGGAGGATATTTTCCTAACAACTTAAGCGGCTAGAACTTAGTGACAGTAGTGGTGTTGCACAAACACAGGCAAGAAAATACAATTTCACCAACTATTTTAAGCAACAGTGAAGGTGGATACCTGGCATCCTTTAGTGACACTCTTTTTAACATGTAGATTTATTTAAATGCAAACACATGCTATATACAATGTTTGGTCAGCTGGGGTCATTTATTGAGAAGGAAAAGAAGTTACAAATATGACTCCCCTACCTTGTTCCATAGAACTCAGAAAATAAGAACTTATCTTTTTAATCAGTATTGTTGATTTGTATTGAATGTGCTTCAAATTGGAACTACTAAAGGGATCTTTGCAAATGAATTAATACAGACTGCAAGGAGGAGATTAAGTTTGTGGATAACCTATCTGCAATTTGGAATTTGAAGTGTTGTGTATAATTCTTCTAAATTTTAGAAAGTCACAGGTTAATTTTGAATTACTTTGTTTGATCAAGTAAGACAAACATAATGACCTTATTATTTTTATTTGTTTAGCCTTAGCAGATTGAAGTGATGATAATTCTAGGTTTTCCAAGCAACAAAATTACATTAGGAATAAATATTTATAAGCTACTGTATAGATGCTATAGAAGCTATGCTCTAAATCTTAAATTGAAAAAAAAAAGTGAAATTAGTATAAACAAAATGCATTTAGGATTTTTTTCCTGGTCTACTTATAAATATGATGGAAACATCTTTAATAAGAGAATCGGAACATCAATTGGTTTAACTCAGATCTAAATTATACAGATTTGAACAAGATCTATCCTATTTGTGTAATCTGTCATAAACACAAAATCAAGTGTATTTCTTGTTTAGCACAATGAAATTTTTATCCTAAGAAATGTAAATTTCCTGGGAAAAATAATTAATTTTTCATTAAATAACTTTTCTTCAAAGCATGCAGCAAAATTTTGTAAATTTATCATAATTTGTATAATGTTTCACACTTGAAAACTTAACTATAGAGACCACTTTCCCACACAATGATGGAAAAAAATTAAAAAGAAAATTGCAAAAAATCAAATCAACAGTATGAAAACCAAGCACAACCAAAATTCTATGCTGAATTTTTAGATCAACTATTTATGGAACTCAACCTTCCACTTCATACTGCTTCATTATCAAAATGCAGTACTATCACACAGAATTAAAGTGCATTATGTCCTCTGTACCTACCTCACTTTAATTAGAAGCAAACTGACTATATTAACATAGGCCAGGTTTCGTAACCCTGTACAATCTTTTTTACTTATTCTAGAATTTACAGATGTAGGCACAGAGATGCACTAAGTTAAACCAAATCACTCACTCTAAGACCCCAACTAAGTTAGTGATAAAGTCAAGAACAGAATGGAGAGTCCTGAATTCTTTACCATTGGTCTAATCAATAAACAGATTTTTTTTTCCTACCTCACAGCTTCTATCAGGTTACATTTTCTGGCTTTTCTTTGAAAGTCTGTATATAGGCAGGAAAAAAAAAAAGAAAGATGCCTCAACATCTCTTTCTTTGGAATTTTTATGTTGATATTAGTTCAGAACATACACACAAATTATGAAAACTGTGACTTATTCTTTACAGATCACTGAAAGTAAATGCTATATCCTTCCTTTTCTTAGATATACATAATTCCAGCTTGAACATTTAACTCTGTTACAAGTCATAGCTCTTTTAAAAAGAAACTCTCCAGCCAGTTTTATATCAGAATAAATTGTCTGCATTGATATACTTGGTGTCAGTTCAATGACTAATTGTGAATTTAAAAGGCTGCAGAGCTCAGTACCATCTTAAAATTCAAGCATGCTTTCTCTATATCTGATTAGTCCATGCCAAGGGGCAATGAGCAGTCAGTGGGAAAAATACTGCTCCATTAAACAGTATCTCTGGGCTTCCAAAGCCCATTTTTTTTGACAGGCAATCTTTTTCTCAGAATCTGAATAATTTCATTCTTGAGAAAATATGTTTTGATTATTGTAAATGATCAGGTGTTCTTTTTTTATTTTCCCTTCTCAAGGTTCAACACAGTCCTAAGGCACACTTCTGATACATTGAGTTGGACAATAAAAGGCTATCTAAAATAAGGACTATTCACTACTGAGTCACTGCATAAATTGTGTTTCAAATCTGTAAGCCTGGTAGTCATATGCTTATGTCTGTTGTTTTCTCTGTCTAACCTGCTAGAAGATAAGACTTTACAGACTTGAATAATAATATCAGAAACAAAGTTTTTGCAAACTAGTGAGATACAGAGATATTTTAATGATGTTCTTTTTCTCTTTTTACTGTATATGCTTGCCTCAAATGCTTTTCTTGAGGCTTTTTTAATTTTAACAAATGGCTAACACCAAAATTTTATTCTTAGTTCAACAGCTCTTAACTGTGAAAAGATAAATGGATTCTGACTAATATAATACATGGCTGTGTGATGTCATGGTGTGTCAATGTGTCATGGTTTAACCCCAGCCAGCAACCAAGTACCACACAGCAGCTCACTCACTTGCCCCCCACCCAGTGGGATAGGGAAACAATCGGGAAAAAAGTAAAGCTCGTGGGCTGATATAAGAACAGTTTAATAGAACAGAAAGGAGGAAAATAATAATTATAGTAATAACAATAATAAAATTACAATAATAATAAAAGATTGGAATATACAAAACAAGTGATGCACAATGCAATTGCTCACCACTCACCACCTGATGCCAAGTTAGTTCCCAAGCAGCAATCCCTCCCAGGCCAACTCCCCCCAGTTTGTATACTGGACATGATGTCACATGGTATGGAATACGCTGTTGGCCAGTTTGGGTCAGCTGCCCTGGCTGTGTCCCCTCCCAACTTCTTGTGCCCCTCCAGCCTTCTTGCTGGCTGGGCATGAGAAGCTGAAAAATCCTTGACTTTAGTCTAAACACTACTTAGAAACAGCTGAAAACATCAGTGTGTTATCAACATTCTTCTCATACTTAACCCAAAATATAACACTATACCAGCTACTAGAAATAAAATTAAGTCTATCCCAGCTGAAACCAGAACAGTTAAAACCTGTGTCTTCTGTGTTCAGAGCTGAATAGTCATTGTGATAGCTCATTGTTAGATATCTTAACAGACTCCTTACATTCAGGTAAATTTGACAAATCTGAAGACTGTTTCCCTTGACAATGCTTCAGGAGGGATATAAAAAAAATTGAGTCAACCAGATCACTCTTTCTGAACATTTAGATGAGTGCCTTTTCTTGTCTCACTCCCTGTCTGGATATATTTTTCTGATTCCTGTGTATTTCACCACCTTTTAGTTATTCTCAAATTTCCCAGCAACCACAACTTTTCATCAGACTTCCATGGTCAATTACTATTCCAAAGTTAGATATACTAAATTTAGTGTCTTCCAATTTATATAAATTTTCAAGCAGGAAAAAAAGAAGCTAACACTATGAGCATGTGTCTGACAATATTGTGGTGGCTTGACCCTGGCTGGATGACAGGTGCCCACCAAAACTGCTCTATCACTCCCCCCTCAGCTGGACAGGGGAGAGAAAATATAATGAAAGGCTCATGGGTCGAGATAAGGACAGGGAGAGATCACTCAGCAATTACCGTCATGGGCAAAACAGACTCAACTTTGGGAAATTTGCTTAATTTATTACCAATCAAAATCAAACACATTCCCCTCCCTTCTTCTTGGGCTCAGCTTCACCCTTGATTTTCTCTAGCTCCTTGCCTCCCAGCAGTGCAGGGGGATGGGGAATGGGGGTTGCAGTCAGTTCATCACATGTTGTCTCTGCTGCTCCTTTCTCCTTGGGGCAAGGACTCCTCACTCTTCCCCTGCTCCAGCGTTGGTCCTTCCCCCGGGGTGCAGTCCTTCAGGAGCACAGACTGCTCCGGTGTGGGTCCTCTGCGGGGCCACAGGTCCTGCCAGGAGCCTGCTCCAGCGTGGGCTTCCCACGGGGTCACAGCCTCCTTCAGGCATCCCCCTGCTCTGGCATGGGGTCCTCCACAGGCTGCAGGTGGATATCTGCTCCACCATGGACCTCCCTGGGCTGCAGGGGCACAGCCTGCCTCACCATGGTCTTCACCACAGGCTGCAGGGGAATCTCTGCTCTGGTGCCTGGACCTCCTCCTCCTCCTCCTTCTTCACTGACCTTGGTGTCTGCAGGGCTGTTTCTCTCACTTATTCTCACTCCTCTCCTCTGGTTGCTGTTGCACAGCAGGTTTTTTTTCCCCTTCTTAAATATGTTATCCCCACTGTCACTGATGGGCTCGGCTTATCCCCACTGTCACTGATGGGCTCGGCCTTGGCCAGCAGCGGATCCATCTTGGAGCTGGCTGGCATTGGCTCCATGGGACATAGGGGAAGCTTCTAGCAGCTTCTCACAGAAACCACCCCGTAGCCCCTCCGCTATCAAAACCTTGCCATTCAAACCCAAAACCAAGTACTTTGTCAAATGTGTATTTATTTGCTTAACTTTGTTGGTAAGTGCCATGAAGGAATCTAAACTTGTTGCAAAATCTTAGTAGCATTCCAGAGATTTGATCTTTTTAACCTGAACCCTCCATTTTCATTTTTTTAATTATTCCTTGTTTCTTTCATATAACTTCTTTCATTGGTGTGTTTGGTTTTGTTTTGTTCTGTTTGTGGGTTTTTTTTGGGGGGGCAGGGGGGTAGCTGTAAATGCTAAATACTGCCACATTCTAATAGTAGTAACACCACAAATAAAAATCATTACGATGATTATTTTTTTTAACTATTTTTGGTGCTTCTGTTACTCCAATGGGACACCAGTGATCCTAGGAATATTTTGCAAGTGACAGAGCACATTATCTTTTATAGGACCTTTTTAGCACTTGCTTTTCTTCATGCTTCTTCAACATTAATTTTTATTATACTTTCTGACATTCTGTAAAAATGAACTGGTTTTGTGCATTTGGATATGATTTCATTTGTATGATGTAAGTGGTCAGATATTGAAGGCAGTGAGCAGATAGTGTGATATTATGTGGGCAGTTTAAAAGCTTTTTATCAGATTTTTTTTAAAAACATCAATCTTTTCCCTTTGATGACTATCAGAAGGCCTGAAAAAAAAAATCTCCTCATCTCATGTAATTTATTCCTTACTTATTACTGGCTTCAGTGCAGTTTTACGTATAACTGGGGAGTGTTCATAGCAATTCAGGTAGGGAAAATCCAGGTCTTAGATTAGACTCTTTAGACAGATCAATTTATTTGTTTATAATTATTTGGGTAGTAAGGGTTTACTAATTTTAAAGCTTTTTGTGGCAGAGTCATTCTGTTTCCATGTATACATGTACACCATTTTGTGTAACAGAATCTTAACTTCTGCTCAGCTTCAGAGAAGTAAAATTTGTATTGTACTTTTAATAAATGTCATGTCTAAGTTACATTACCAGTGTGATCTTTTCCTACTTAATCTAAGCCAAAGTAATTTTAAAGTGATCAGGTTGGAACATGAAACAATATATCAGTTATTCATAAAGGAAACTATTAGGAGTCTGTTTATATAAGAACATACCTTACCTGTTTTTGTTCTGGCTAATAATAACTAAGATAGAAATAAGATACCAAATCATAGAATTCTGTTGCTTAGAAGAGGCTGGATGAGAGAGAGACAGATAAGGAACAGTTACAAAAATCTTGGTGAGACTTGATATGAATGCATACAAGCCTGCAGAGACAAAAAAAAAAGACTTTCCAGAGGCAGGAATTAGTTAGGTTGATAAAGGCTTAAAAATTGTTGTAAAGAAATATTAAGATGGAGGTTTGAGGAACCTAAACATATGAGACTAGATTATTTGAGTTCTGCTCTTCTTGCAATGTATCTTCAAATGAAAGAATAAATAATGCTGTTATGAAGAAGTCATTTTTAGGAAGAAAAAAAAAAAGCTTGAGGAGGAAAAGGACAGGTGCAAACAGAAAAGTATGCCCTTTTTGATACATATATCTGAATGGCCAAAAAGCGGACCAAAGTTTGTGTTGCCATGTAATTGAAGCCTCATAACTGGTATAACAATAGAAGTAATAATATCAGTACTAACATTGACCAGTAAAATTCATTTTGTTAATTCCTTAAAGTTCATCAATAACTAAGGCAGGTATTAAAAGGCTTGATACTTTTGTTACTTATAACTTAAAGACTATTGTTCCTCTTACCTTGACAAAATACTGAACAGTGAAATAATTTGGAATTATAGTCCTTCTTTTATATAAGGAATGTGGACTAAAGAGATAAAATTAGTACTTAGTTAATATTTTCAGGACACTTTCTGTAGATAATGTCTGAATACTTTAAAGTAGGTTAATATATTTGGCTTTTGAAATTAAGTAAGCAAAAAAATATTAGAACTATCAACTGAACTTAATTTTTTATGTTCTTTAAATACTTAATCTAATTGTGCAGCTTTTTTTACAATATGACAGCTTCAGGAGAAAAAGGGAAAGAGTAGTTACTGGTGCTGAGATTTGTACTTCTCTAGAGGCTCATTAAATGGCAGCATACAGTAAAGGAAAAAAATTGTAAGTCTATTGCAAAATAATTTTTCAGGTAATAAAAATTTTATAAACCTTCAGAGAAATGTGTGTTGGTGTAATTGTAATGCAAGATTGCAATTTCTTGTCTTGTATAAATGACAGGATTTCAGAAGGACATCTCCATATCGAGATAGGAGTTTAGCAACTTAACGGTATGATTAGTGTAAAAATCTTACTTTGAAATATATTGTTTACTTTTCCTTTTTGTTTGATAGTATCTGTGCTTCCTAACTGTACTCAAAAGATTAACCTATACCTATCCTTATTGTAAAATAATTCTTTTTTCAGAACTTGTGTTTATTTACCTGCAATAATTGTTGCTTTTACTTAAAAGATTATGCTAATTAAAAATGTAAATGTGTCTATTTAATACACATATAAAATATATTAAAATACATTACTCTTTCATAGTGTTTAAACACATATTTTTGAATAATCTTAACAGTTTTTAGCTGGTCAGATCACTTACACACACCACACACACACACACACACAGTATTCCCAAGCGTGTCCTTTCGTCCATTTGTCTCTTTTTCCTTCAGGGAGGAAACTATTAGGGGTATTGACTGTGTCTTGGAGGGTAGTGAATACATAAAAAATAATTAAATCCTAATAAATAACTAAAACACAAAAGGTCTGTTCTGAAAAATAAAAAGATACTTCACAGTTTAGAGACCTGACAAAAAAACCAAACCAAACCAAATCAAAAAACCCTAAAACAGAAGTAAAGCAATGAATTGTCACTACAGCTATTGATACAATCTACATCACTTCTCCACTCTGCCAGCTACTGAAAGCCAAGACCACGTCTCAACTTTAATATGAACATCAGAGATACAATTTTCCACCGTTTATTTTATTTCAAGTATACGAACCCTAGACTTTACTTCACCTTTTCCTTCTCTTCTTAATTACAAACCAATAACTTCACAACCATATGTTCTGCTTCTGTTTTCTGGATTTTTAGTGCAACATTTGTGTTTAAAAATAGAAGAGGAGGAAAGAGCCAAAATATTTCATCATATGAAGTAGGTATGGTTCAGTGCAGAACTATTAACTCTGTTGACCTACTGCAAAGGCAGAACAGCAGAAACTTATTCGTGAGACAATAAGTCTGACAAAGCAGCTGTCCTTGAAAAGGAAAGAAAATGGTAACAACAGCATATTTTATTCTTTCAAAATTTAGGTGGAGATTTTTTTTCTTTTCCCTCTCGCCTCAGTCAACTGTAAAGAAGTAAAATTTTTCAGTCTAGTAGGCCAAAGCATTACAAAGGGTATGAAATTTCAAATTATGTTTCTGTCTTTTACAGCTGGTTATGTTTAACTTCCCTATTAGAATCACTGCAAACTTTGCTATGGATTGAGAAAAGATAAACTGTCTCCACTGGATTTACCTCTTTGTGCTTTCATGGGTATGTAGAGAAGATGGGAAGATGGAAATAGATTGATTGCGTAATTGACACATAACTGCTATTTGAAGGTTATATTCCTGTCAGGACTCAATTTATACGGTTGGCCAAAATAGTAAATTCCCAGTCCAAGATGTGATAGAGAGCAAAAATACCTTGGGCACCAAGATTAATTATGTTTCAAGTCTGACAATAACTTGTCTACAATAAAGAGCTTCATATGCTTACTCATAAAATACAGCCTATAGACTCCAGTAGACTTAGTTCTCAAACTCTTCATGGGCTATTTTATTTCCCAGCCACAACTGTCATGTATTTGCAGTGCATTTGGCTCTATTCTGGAAAAGTTTTACAAATAATTCAGGGTTAACATTCAAGGCTTCCCTTTTTCTAATTTATTTCCACTTTTTGACACCCCCTCTACCCAATCTGCTAGAATACTCAGTAACCTGTCACGACTGTCTCAGTGGCATGTCTTTGTCTCTCAAAACGCACCAAAATATATTTTGTTTGTAGCACAGGCATCATAATAATTGGGTAAAGTTCCACCAAGACTTATGGAAGTGCAATGCTTACATAATTTGTCAGATATTATATATAGATATATGGGGTTTAATGTCAAAGCGATAAATTACAGGGCTGTGAATTTGCTGACATTTTTAAATTTTACACAGAGAAGAAGAAATGTATTTTCATATGAAATGTTAAAAGAAAATAAAGATTATTCTTAATTAACTGCCATACAAAGCAAATTTCACATACTTTTCCAGGCAAAAAAAAAGGACAAACAGTAGTAAAAGTAAGTTACCTTTCTCCCACTTCTGCTTCAAATAAGGCATTTGAGCCTCAAAATATGAACAAATTGAAAATAGAAGTCATAAATAAGATCTTTCTCTCATGTTTCAATTACTGATTAAATAAAAAAAGTAGTGGAAGTGAAACTTATGCAAACTCAAATCAAACTGAACTCCTTTTCAGTTGACTATGCTTCACTGAATTCTTTATCTTAAACTTCTTTGGGCCAGTCTCTTCCTACCTTTGTGTATGCTCAGGCACTAAGGTACATGACCTTGAGTCCAGTGAGAATCTAGTAACCAAATTTCTAGTGCAAGGCTGTGTAGAAATATCCAGATTACTTATGAATGAGCTGATAGGTTTACATAAAAGAGTCAAATGCTACACAGGGACACCAGCCTGACCCCAGAAAACCATGAGCTGCCCACAGCACTGCACTCTGTTTATGCAGTTACAAAGCTTCTAGAGCTCCCTGTAGAAACAATTTTGGGTAGTCTTTGAGAATACTGGTATTGCATTATATACATCAGTGTCTTATGAACTATTTGGAAAGAGCTAATTGCTATTCGTTCCTAATTCTTCCATTCCCAGCTCTGTCCAGGGGTCCAGCTACAGGCTTGGGCTGCATGTGAGGGTGAGGAGAAGAAATTCATAGAATTATAGAATGGTTTGGGTTGGAATGGACTTGTAAAGGTCATCTAGTCCAACCCTCCCTGCAATGAGCAGGGACATCTTCAACTAGATTAAGGTTGCTCAGAGCCCCTTTCAGCCTGAACTTGAATGTTTCCAGGGATGGGGCATCTACCACCCCTCCAGGCAACCTGTTCCAGTGTTTCACCACCCTCACGGTAAAAAAATGTCTTCCTTAGATCTAGTCTGAATCTATACCTCTTGTCCTGTTGCTAAAGGCCCTGATAAAAAGTTTGTCCCCATCTTTCTTATAAGCCCCCTTTAAGTATTGAAAGGCTGCCATGAGGTCTCCCTGGAGCTTTCTCTTCTCCAGGCTGAACAACCCCAGCTCTCTCAGCCTGTCTTCATAGGAGAGGTCTTCCAGCCCTCTGATCATTTTTGCAGCCCTCCTCTGGACTCACTCCAACAGGTCCACGTCTTTCCTGTACTGAGGACTCCAGAGCTGGACCCAGTACTCCAGGTGGGGTCTCACCAGAGTGGCTTAGAGGGGCAGAATCAGCTCCCTCGACCTGCTGGCCACGGTTCTTTTGGTGCAGCCCAGGATACAGTTGGCCTTCTGGGCTGTGAGCGCACGTTGTTGGCTCATGTCCAACTTTTCATCCACCAGTTCAGCTGAGCCGGGACTGTATTTCCTTCTGTCTCCCTCTTCTCTTCCTCCTCCTGAATCCCAGTAACAGCTATGTTTATCAGGCTGAAACTTCACAGCACTTTTTTGTAACCAAAATACAGTAATAATAGAGAAGCAGGAAGGGAGATCACCTGAGCTCACAGCTCAAATGTCTATTTTAATTTTAAAATCCTGTAGGAAGACCCTTATGTTAAGACAGTATCTAACTTATAAGACCCGATATTTTGCTTCCAGACTCATCATCACAATCAGAACATAAACGTGGTATAGAACAAGAAAATACAAGGAAACTTTTAGTCACTTTTGTCACTAAAAATGGGTTCTTCAAATATAAAGGAAGTGTTGCTTCTTGGTAAGATAATAACTTAAAAAGTTTTGTTTCTGCAATTTTATTCTCCCACCAATTTTAAAGCAATGTTGAATTTACTAACCAGAAAACAAACAAACAAACAAACAAAACCAAATCCCCCCAAAACCCCCACAACCTACAAACAGTATGCCAACTTTTGCCCTTAAAGTTAAATAAAATTTAAAATCCATTCTGAGGAAAAGAAAAGAAAGTAGTTTGAAAACTTTGACAAATATTAATTTTTTTTTTTAGAAAACAAAAATATTTTTCTGGTTCAAACATTGTCATTTGATAAGTATTTGTATTATAAAATATATTTTGGAAAAAATATTCAAAACCCCAAATATTTTAGTCTACTATTTTTTTCTTTTTTTTTTTTAATTCAAGTACTGTCTAGTTATAAAAAATTCTTATTTTTGAAACACAGCATTTTCTTCAGGAAAACATGAAAAAAGATAAATGTTGATCAGCTCTAATTATAATACCAGAAAAGAGTAAAAATTGAACCCAGAGTTCTTTCCATGCTGATAGATAACGAGCATGTTGAATTCTTCTGTTCATGTCAATGTACACCTGACCAGCTGAAATCTGCTTTCTTATCCTGCTAAGAGAAACAAGAAATATTTTGAAATGGGCTGACAATTTATTGAAAAATCAAAGTTATGTGTACAGATGGGAAAAGAGTGAGGTAAGTTCAAAATTTCTAAGAGAAAACACAATTTTATTGTGATGATTTAATTTGCTTTGCCTTTATTATTTGTGTTGTTCCTTTTACACTTGGTAACCCCAGATATTTTATGACTGAGGATTCAGAAATCCATTTCTTCATAAAATACTCACACTAACAAATTTTTTAAAATAATTTAAAGCAACGGTGGGTTTTTTTTCTTTTTAACTTGGAAATAAAATGCCTGCTGTAGATCTGAAGTCTCAGCTTCCCAACCACATTGCAAAACTGAATGAGTCTATGCCCAGAGAAGTCTTACTCAAGCAGATGCTGCCAGAACATCAGAAATGCAAAGCTTCCTGCCAACTCAGCTGAAGGATTTAGGTGCCCTGAATATCCTGACGAGAAACTCTCTCTCCATGGAGTATCCTGGCTAAAGATAGACCTCCTCAGTGATGAGGTATCCAGTTTTATGGCAGATAGTTGACGTTTTCAGATTGCCAAAGAGAGGCTTGCTGGCAAGAAACCTTATCCTGGGAAATCTGCCTGGTTTCTGTCAGAATATTCAAGAAAATCAACACCTTCCTACAAAATTTAACAATTTTGTCAAGCTGGCACTTTCTGATAGAAAAACAAAGGAAAAAAATGTTCATTTTAGTCATAAGTATTCAAAATTAAGAAAGATCTGAAAAAAAACCCACAAAGATCTGTTCTTTTAGAAAGCTGCCTAAGTATGACTCAAGGGCAAGGCTGCCACTCTGACCCCCGTCCTTAACATTGACTCAATTATGTAACAATAATGTAACTAATTCTCTTACTTCATAGGTATAACTTGAATTTTGCATTACCAATTAAAATATCATTTAACCAGCAACGGGGGCTGTGATAAAAAGTTATAATTTTGCAGTTTTTAGGGGGGGTTAGCAGTTCTTTTTTTTTTTTTTTTTCTTATTACTTCTTTGGAAGATTATATGGGACTGTTCAACTGTTACAAGTATATAATAAAATCATCAACATAATAAAATGTCCTTTTTAATTAGATAAATTTCCACGGTGCTTTATCCATTGTACTTTCCAGCTACCATTGATGGCTTTGCTAAGGTATATCTCAGTCTTTGGGGGAGAAATGTATCCAATTCAAATGGATGAATTTGAGCAACTTGTTTGGGGGGAGCAGGACAAAACAGAATCAAGAACAATTACATAGTCAATCTGGATTTATAAAATAACTTCCATTAAAATAATGTAGGTGTCACACTTCTCTCAGGCAAAGTAACAAAATAACTTTGCAACACTCTCCAGATTTTTTCAGATAAAATCAAAGTCAAAGCCTAAGTGACCTGTTAAATCATTTTATCTGTCCCCATGTTGGCAATAAAATGCTTCCCAGTTTTATGGTGAATGTATTTATATTTTGTAGAAATGGGTGAACTTTTGACATTGGAGAAGTCTCAAACCAAGAAAATCTACAGGTAGACTTATAAATACTTTAAAAAAAAAAAGCTTTGCTGATCCTGGTTACTTTCTTTTCATCTTTGATTTTGTGAGGCTTTGAATTGGTCCCTTTCCTAGTACTAGATGAATTTAACATTATTTTAAGAAGATGGACTGGCCTCGGCATGTTTCAAATGTTCCTAGAACACCAGATATAATGTGTTTCTCATCATTTTATTACCCCACTCCAAACTTTAAGATCAAAGACTGTAAAAAACCCTATATAAATCCTATAGCTAGCCCAAAAGAGAAAATAAGATGTGGGTCTCTGTCAGATTACAGGCACCAGGATTCTAGATGATTTATGTCTTCCTTATATTGCAGAAATTGGTTCAAAGGTACGACTTTAGTCTTCATGCTACACCTATGATATAGGAAAGCCCAGCAGGGTGTGGAGTTTCCACAGTGTGCAGAATCTATGAATTTTATTGGGACCTTGTCGCATGAAAGGGTGGAGTAATTTGGCAGAAAATAAACCCCCCTGCATTCCAGTCTATCCTCAGATGTCAGAAGGGCTGGGGGCAGCTAGGTTTAGATTCTGAGTGATATCCAATTTGGCACTTAGTCTGGTCGCGTTCAACTTATTGAACTCTCACAATTACGGATTCACTAATAGCGCACTGCACTTTCAGTTTGGTCATGCTTCATGGACTCACACGGCCAGACTTAGAGAGTTGGCAGCACCCAGTGAGAAACTTTTATGGCTAGCTTAACGAATACTGCAGTTTATTAAAGCAACAGATTTACAGGTTCTTATGGATTGCCGTTGATAAATATACTGTCTGCAAAAGCACGTGCAAACATGAAATACAACGTGTGAAATCAAAACAAAAAGCAATTCTATATATACAGAGATTACTGTGTAATCCGTATTTTACCCAAAGGCATCCCTCTAGGGGGGAAGGGATGCTCAGCCCATCGACTGATCCCAGGAGTCAGAGGTAGTCTGCCATGGTATCTTCCCTGACTTGTCTTCAATGTTGCCTTCCTTAACATTCCCCCTTCCTTAGGCCATTTCTATACAATTTTTACTTCAAAGTGGAGCTTGAGTGACTCTAGCCATACATACCTTTATTGTGATTGGTATAAAATTCTCTGGCTTCACTTTTAAAAGTATAGATTAACAAAAATTCAGAGTGCAGGCTCAGTGAGGGGGTGGTTGCACCTTGGAGGTGGGTAGTCTTTGAGATGGATGTGTGTTTTAGTATTATAATGATATTATAATGAGCAAAGTTCACACAAACGACAGCGAACATGACAGAATGTTGGTCCAGGGGGTCAACTATGCAGTTTATCAGTACCATAGTCCCATGAAGTTCCCATTTCTGCAGTGATTCACAGAGCCTGGCCACAGAGTCTTCACCCAGTTCCACCCTCCATGCCAGTTTGCAGGTAATGTTGTCTAGGGAACCACTATGGAATGGATTCCTTGCATACTAGTTGCGTTCCACCCTGAAAGCTTCTTCAATGTTATATCTTTCCTTAATGTGTGAACAATGCCGTACTTCTAACATAGGTTTAACTTCTAAGTTACCTCCAGTAGTTATTCCACAGACCTTTAAGTGTATTTATTAATTTATTTAATCTAAAGCTTCATTTTTGCTTAGCTCTGTGTTGAGCAGGGACTATACCTTCTTAAAGCTCTTGAGTGAGTTATTCATCTGATGGTCTGTCTTCTCTGAAACTCTGTATCCAAGTCAGTTTCCAAAATAAGTTGCCAAAACATGCTCCATGGTGACCTGTAATGCTACTGCTTGTTCTCCTGACTCTGGCCTTCAGCTTCCCCAGGCAATCTTTCAAATCCATTTTGAGCTACTACAGCAGACATTTCTGATATTCTTTCTATCAACAATAATGTTCATTTGTCCCGTTATTCATTATTTTCTACACAGGTCTTGTTTTCTAGTTTCCCACTAAAGAGTGATTGTGTAAGATACTGGTGTCTAGTAAAACCATATTCAATCCTCTGTTGTTTCACTAGCTGAAGTGTGTGTTCATGGTTGGTAAGTGAGGTAAGACTTAGACTTTTGGGTTTTTTGAAGAAAGATTTGATAGACATGAGTCCTTTGGTATGAGATTGTGTTCATTAAAGCTTGAATTTGTTGCAATTTTCTTCATAAGACACATAACAAAACAAAACAAAGAATATTAATACTTCAGATTCAGACCCTCTACTAACTATAAAAGTGAGAAGAGGAAGCTGTCATTTCAAAGTGCTTTCTTTTCTTCAAAACCTCTAGGCAGTTTTAATAAGGATAAGGCTTAGAAAACTTTAAAAAAAAAGTTATTTTTAAACTTAGAAAATGTTTCTTTAGTCTTTTCTAAATTTAGTTTTTTCTTCCTAAGAGATAGTATATTATATAGAGATTCTTTCTCTGACACCTTTTCTTCCTGAACTCTTAGTTACTGTATTTTTCTTTTGGGTGCAGTTAAATTTTCATTTAAAGTGACCAGTACAATAAAATGATAACAAAATTTTCCAAAAAAGAAGATTATAATTCTGTGTTTTCACACAGTCAAAAATTTCAGTGAAGGTAAACATTGCATACTTCTGCATATATAAAAAAGGACCTTTTAATTTTAAGTTGCTGTGTTTTGGAAGGTGATCCTTACCAGTAAAACCCAGAAAAATAAAAATTAATGGGTTTGTGTCTGTTATCTCTAAGAAACTGAATTTCTTTGGTTATATTAAATTTTATTACAAACTATATTTGTAATTTTGCACATTTTTCATGTAATAACTTGCTGATATTATAATGATTTAGATTCTGATTTTAGATTTTAAAATCTGAATTTATTCAGAGGTACATTTGGAATCCAAATGTCCTCATGGTGGACCAGAGTAAGGAAACAGACATCAGAGTTAACAACTTTTACTGTCTTTCCTTCCTCAGGTGCACTGGATATGTATTCTGGTATACTTAGAAGCAAGGTTCTGGTTATGGAAACAAGTCTAATTAATGTTATTTTAATAAACTGTAAAAAGAATTAACTTTTGGTATCATAGCAGTACCATATGGATAAGCCACTATTTTCCACCTAGGAATTTGGCATGAACAGAAAATGAAATGCTATCATCATTGCATTCTAAGATCTTAATTCATTTTTAGTAACTAATTTTTTTTTATAATACACTACTGATGAGACAGTTAAAAAAGTTTATTTTATATCTTTAAAAATACAGGAGCTCATCATTTGTCTGTGAGTGTCTAAGTACAGGCTGATAGGATTATTTAATATAAAAACTATTTCTTTCAGAACATCTTCAGAGGTAGTAAACTTAACTAGCTCATCAAAAGACTCATTTTAATTGATGTTGATACATCAATTGATGTCATTTTGATGTTGATCTAAGGTGTAATGAAGCAAATAGAAAGCCTTGACTGAAAAATAGTTGCGAGTTTGGTTAATACTAGGAATTGCCAGTATAAACTCAGTGTTATGCTGTTATGTTTCTGCCATTGTGTACTTGTTGTCTTGTATGATTTATCTGTGTGAATGGAAATGTGTTTTGAAGTTGTTTGTTAAAAATAATCCAACTGATTAAAAATTTATATATATATGTAAACACTTGGACACATAGTGAAACTGTTTTCCTTTAATGCATCATTTGTTAAAGGAGGAAAAAAAAAAAGCTGAATGTATTCCTTCTATCCATCATCTCAAAAAATGTAAAATTATCTATGCCTCTTTGCATGTGTAAGATCTTCTTTCAGTCCATTGTTTTTGGACTCTCCAGAGTCCAAACTCTCCAGAGTTTTTATCTTCTCTTTTGGGAATTTATAAAAAATAAACCTAGCCACTCTATAAGCCTTTATTTTGTTTGGTCATAAAAGCCAAGCCATTCTCCTGGTAATACTCATAGCCCTTTTCTGCATTAGTTCCTGTAAGACTTAGTATGAATTTAAGTGAATCTTTCAGGAGTATGAGTGACTATATGGTACACTGTATTTTGGAGGATGTATTATGAATATGCCTTCATATTAATGGTCTAGAATTCTCCTGATACATTTCAGGGTTTATGTTTGTACATTTTATAGTTTGTACTTTTACAACATTGCAATGGAGGGTCATACAGTAAGTTGACACCTGTCCAATTCATCAAGCTTATTGTTGGTTTCCCAATCTGCATGAGAAAGAACTTGTTGACATTGGGAAAGTCATTGTAAAATGAGAATGCTGTGAATGTAAAGCTCAGTAGGTCATTGAATATAGTAGTAAAATTATGATACTCTCAGAACTGATTTTAGGTAGTATTTTTCTCCTTGTAAATAATATTGAAAGAAATAGAAAACTTCTAAATACTTACAGGAAACCAAAATCTTAAAAAAAATTTTAACAGTGAATGATTGCAAAGCAAATGAGATATGTTAATTTAGCATACCATAGAAAGATATTTTAGGGCATCTGGCTTGTCAAAAGCTGAGAATAGAGGAGTTGAGCAAGTCAAAATATACAAAAATCAAAGTCAACATATACAAAACCAAAGAAAGAGAAACCAAGAAAGGGCAGTAGGTCATTAGATTCTTTTATACTGCACCTATTTATGCAGCACAGTGATTTAAGTCTTGTGAGAGACTGAAAGAGTTAATGTCTCAGAGAAGCCCATCAGCACAGGACTTCAGCAAAAGGACAGGGAGGCCGTGCCAGAGGATGCACCGTTCCCTGTTCTGATACGCTGAGCAGGGCAGCTCACCAGGTATGGCCAAGATCAAACAACGGTCATGTCTGCAGGGAAGGAGAAGTTACTCCCCAAATGACCCCCAAGCCCACTGACCCATTTCCCAAAGGTTCTGGAAGCACAAACTGTGCATGACACATAATTAGCCTAATGAGTTCGAATGCCCACCCAAAGGAGGGGCAAGGATGATAAAAGGACACAAACTGAAGCCCCAGGTGTGCAAGCCCACTGGAACTGGATCCTGCTGCTGACTGGACCAATGCTGGACTCAAGACCAGTGAAATCTTTCTCTTTTCTTTTCCTCTTTCTCTCCCTGTCTCTCTCTCTCTTTCTCTTTCCTTTTCCACAATCCCTACACCTCATCCCTTTATACATAAAACTGTTGACCAAGTCTGGGACTAGGAGTCGATCCAGCTGCCCCTGGGCCCTTCTCTGAGGAGGAGTCTAGAAAGCAAGGGGGTCCGCTCTGAACCTTGTGACTCAACGGGAGGGATCTCCTTTTTCCCTGAATTGATGTATATGGTCACCACGGGTTACTCAGTTTACTGAGGTAGTTTCATGCCAATTCCTGTTGAGAGTAACCCCACCACTTACTGTTAACACCTTCCAAGTTCAGGCTGCTTCTGCCATGAATAAAATGTTTAACTCATTGTTTGGTGTTGCTTCACCTTAATTTAGCCCAAGGGAAGTCCAAACTCACCATGACTCCCTGGTCTGTCCAGCACGGGTTGTGACAATTCTACATGGGCTTTTTAAACTAAGCAAGATTAGTTTTTTCAAACAGTGTATATTGCAATGAAAATCAGGTTTGAACATGCATGCTAATACCTTTTTACTGCATCATAATAGCAGTTAATTATTTGTAATAATGTGGGAGCTAGTGCAGAAGTTTTGAAATGTTATAGGGAGTGTGTGTATGTATGTGTGTCTGTGTGTGTGACGAGGTCAAACTAACTGTTGCTCTAAGCACAACTGGTCATTCAGTGGTCCCAAGCCATGGGAATTTAGGGGCAATTCAGATACATAAGACTGTGGACTTTCTTGTGCTATTTACTATTTTGAAGTTGCAACTGTTCCAATAATGTTTTAAAGAAATATCACAAGGAAACTTAGAAAATATGAGAAAATTCCCAAATTTGTCGATACCAAAAAGAAATGCAAAAATTCATATGTGTAAAATTTCATATTTAAAAGGTCTTACTTTTTTTAGTGGGCTATTTGATTTTTTGAAAACTTAGTTAATTTATTTTCCAAAATTAAATTTAATAATCCTGCCTGGCCATTAAGGGGTATACAAAGTTAAAAAGACTCCTTTGGTGGATATGCATGGATGGTTTCAAGTAGTGAGGAAAAGAACATAGAGAATTTCTTGTTGTTCTCTGTTCTTGGAAAATTTATTCTCTTTTAAGAGCATTCAATGAGCTTCATATGTGAAATTATAGCAACCTATCTGGCAGGTCCTTCTTCAAATTCATCAGCCTAAAAAGCAAGTCTTAGTTTTCTGACTGCATTAGATATTATTCTCCTATTTTAAAAACTAAAACCTTTTCATTCTTTAGCACATCATTTTTCTGTGACTTTTTTCTTTTTTTTTCCTTTTTTTTTTTTTTAACCAGGAAACCTCTATATTTTCACATCTTTAAGCACTTTCCAATCCTTACATTATCTTTGTAACACTGTATACATTAAGAAGCTGTTCTTTGGAGATATTAAACAGCTGCAGCTCTCAGTGATTTCTGCTAAAGAAAGAATATTGTAGAAGTATATCTAATGTGTTCTTCCTGTCATTGTTTTGGGAAGGAGAAGTGCTGTGAAGACAGTTAAATTACTCTTCATATATAAAAGCTTGATTATAAAAGAAGTACCAAATGCTTTTAAGGCTTTCTAGTATACCAGTGAATATGATGACTGTGTTTTATGGACATTTATGAGAGTTTTAAATTTCTAAGTCACATCCATTTTGGAGATGCTTTTGTGTACCAAAAGTTGTAAGATTTGAGGTTTCCTGGCCGCTTTTTGACATCTCTTCTTTATGGCAAAAACAGACAAGTAGGTGAGCCTTGTCAGTGTGATCTGAGCAAGTCACACAGTGACTTCTCTCCAAGATTTAACCTTGTAAAAATTAAATATCTACTCTAAGCTATTCTGATATGCTTCCTCCCTGAAGCTCTCTTCTATCTAATACTTCCCACATATTGTATTTTTTAATCTGTGCAGATTCAGAGACCTCCAGGGCAAAGAGCGGCTCATTTTATTGTCAGTTTGTGTCCCAGGCATCTCCAAGGATTGCCAGGTTTTACCACCTTACAGATGAATTGTCTAAAATCATTCCTAATTCAAATATTAGACTTTTTTGTTTCCAAATTGTGAATAAAGAAAAAGATATATCGATTGATAGATATAACTATTGTTGTGAATGTGAAAGTATATTCCTCTCATCAATGTGTCATAGGAGTGGAACACGCTGAACCTCACTTCCTGATTATATGAAAATTGCATGTATAGTTAGTCATTCAGTTTCTAGATTCTGCATCATATATTATTTCATTTTGTCCATATGTATTGAGGCTACTCATATATGACATTTATACTGTCACGACTAGGTTTCAGGGTTCTTAGTACTGATGTATGTGAACATTGAATGAGTAGTTCTGTAAATCCTGGAACATGTGAGACCTAATTCCCTGAAGTTCTTCCTTCCCTTTGTTGTCTTGTGTGCACAATATGACTGACCTCATCTATCATTTTTATGATTCTGACCATTCTATGATTCTATGATTTTTGAGTTCATGTAGAGTATTCTGGGGTTTCTTTCATGTTCATAAAACATGCAATAATATAATATGTTAGATATCTCCTAGAGATATCTTAGTGATAAATGACTGCAGACTATTTAGGAAACGTGGTATAAATGGTAATTTTTTCCTAAGGGCTTACCATCTAGGATATAGCACTTCATAAACAGATGAGACAAACAACCATTTTAGAGTGAGGTGAGGGACAGCGTGTTTAGACAATTTTTAGCCAGCAATAGAAGTCACAATGTATTTTTTCTTGCCATTGTCAGGTTGTAGTTAATTGATAATTTGTTTTGATTTTTACTTTCTTAAATATTGAATTTCACAGCAATGCACATTTTACAACCTCATAAAACTGGTAGGTGAAGAAAGTATAGAAAACAGGGACCGTAGTGTAGAAAGAGTTATTAAGGTCTCTTTAAATCTATTTAAATTACCTGTTCACAAGGTACTCATAGTTCAGGAAGGGCAGTTAAACCGTAGAAAAGGAATGCCTGAAGCAAACTAAGTTCAGAGAAGTTTTTGAAACAAAAGTTTGATTCCCTGCTTAATGTTATCAGACCAAAGTGTAAAATAGACTTCAAATTGGGTGATTAATACTGTATAAATAATCATCTCCACAGGTCTCTTTTTTTCCCTGAAATAGTCCTGCACAGATTAAAACTGCTTCCCCCTCCATCTCTGCCTCCTTTCAAGTAGAAGTTAAGGTACAAATTCTTATTGAGCCCTTAGGGTTCAATTCACCTGAAAAAGTAGCTGTGACCTTCTGTACTGAGCAAGTCTATAAAGAAGCGGCAGGTGGTGTCTCCGTGGCAGTTTGACCTACTCATCTGCAAGGTTACTTGGCATGCAAAGTACAATTTTGTTATATTGACACAGGACAATCTGGTCCTGGGGAGGGGAAAGGGAAAACATGACTGCGTTGTAGGAAACAGAAGAAACAGAGGGTTTACAGACGCTGTTTAAGGAAACTCCATCAAATGGAACCTAGAGCATCTCTTATGTCCACGGCAAAAATATGTTACCTTGTTTTTTGAAGAGTGATATGCAAATTCATAGCTCTCCATGGATAACTACTACTACCAGTAAACCACAGAATGAGTTGGGGTGCAACATCACTTACAACTATGACCTTTGATGGGCCTGATCTAAACCATACCAAAATAACTAGGAATCTCTTTGTTGATTTAATGGACTTTTGCCATAGTGCAAATTTAATTGGCTTTTTGAAGTGCAGTGGCAGTGCCAGAATATAACATTAGAGAATTAGGTCCAAAGAAACTCTTCTTAAACTGTCTTTGTGGTAGTGTGTCATCTTGTCAAGCAAACAATTTAAAAAAAGAAAGGGACCTGCAGGAGAGAAGGAGTCCCCTGCTGTTTGAACGCTTTGCATTCAATGACCTGCGTAACACATATTTTAAAAAGCAGAACAAAATATCTCATACAGCTTTTTTAGATGGATTGGGCATATGATCTTTGTCACTGGCTGTACATATATGGTAACTATAGAGTCAAATGGCCTGATTATTTGGAAAAGTTTTACACTTCATTGCTTAACGAAACTTTACCTAAACAGTGAAAGCATTTTATATTTAACTGTTATAAAAAGCCTAAAGTATAGCTTTGCAAATAATGAGAAGGAAATCTTTTGTTGTTGTCTTGTTTCCCAGAGTCCCTTTTTTTTACCCTGAACTCTTTCTCAGATAGATTATGTGATTCTTGCACAAGATTTTGAACTTTATTGTCGTATCTTACCTATTCAAAATTATCTCACTGAAAATAAGGATAAATATCTGGACCAGATTAATTTTGACACTTAGGTTATTAATACCTGAGCTGTTGGAATCACAGGATTTCTATTTTTTTTACAGAACATCATTATACTAGTCCTAGTAGAGCTCCAGTCTAGTTATATGAGGGGGAAAAAAGCAAATAAACAATATAAAAAAAAAAGATAAGGAACTGGTCATAGTGATGCAGTTGCTGTGGACAGAGAAAGAAGATCAGAGAAGAGAAGTAGCTTTGTTTGATCATCATGGCTAGCTGTACATAATGACAATCACTTTACTTTCTTAATGTGTTTTATTTACATGCTGTTTACACATCAAGTCTCAGAATTTAGTATGATTAAAAATACAGGAAAAGAGAAGGAATGATGTCAGGGACACAAAAAACTTCAATGGCATAAGGAGGATGCATTTTTAAGAAACCTTTAAAATCAACACCACTGCTACTAAACAAAACTGAAGTATTGAGAAATTTCTTCCCTGAAAAAAAAATTAAATCAAAGTAATGTTAACTAAATAAGTAAATATTCAAATTATGTTGCTCCACTTAGGCTTTTATATTCAAGTTCTAACAAGGAAAGAACCTTGTAAAATACCAAAAAAAGCAATTTCTTACGGTTATATTAGCTTACTTTTTTTTTTATTTGATAGTACTTACACAGATTTCTGAAGTCTAGTTTCATTATGAGAAAATATTTTCCTTACATGGAAGAGTTTTAGTGCAAGAAAGTTGCATTATGTGACAGTTTGATGTTTCTGGCCATAGATTGGAACTAGTATATGAAGTATATTTAAAAACAAAACCCACAAACACAAAAAGAAAGAAGGAAAAAAAAAAAAGAACAAAACAAACTTTCAGTTTTTTATGGCTGGAACCTGTGGAACTTCTCACAAGAAAAACTTGCAGCACTGAGATCACTGCCAAAGATGATGGGTTCTACATTCCTCTTTGCTGAGATGTGAAGAATCAGTATACTTCTAGGTCAGTTCTCTTTTAGCAAAAGGAGAAGTGGAAAAGAAGTGAGAAAAGAGAGTGACAGAAGGCGTGAATTTACCAAATACATAGAATATAAAATTTATTTTTTTCTGGAAAATACATGTACTTATCTTAGTCAAAACCATACATTTCGAAATATGGCATTTGGTGAGTCTTTCTGAATAAAATATTTAAGATAGTGCCATGTAGTAAGATAACACTTTCTAATTAAGTATCAGACTTTCACATTATTTTATTAAATGTTAAGATAATTTTAACTAAGAAATACTCCTTAAGGTCCTTCAAAAAAAAAAGCAACACTGAGGTTGCTTCTTCTGAGTAATTAGTGCCCCAGTGCCAAATGCTTCTCAAACTGGATATTATACTGCCAAAACTTTGACATAGTTCTATTTATGTTAAACCAGACCTATGCCTTACTGTGGACTAAATCATAGACTTTCCTGTCACTCATTCTTCTGCAGTGTAAAATCTTGCACTTTTGTTTTCTTTTATTTTGCTGCTGGATGGGATTCTTAGAGGGGTATTATTAGCTTTTTGAAATGAAACTACCATTGGTAAGCAAAACTTTAAAACAGAACTAGCACAAGGTAACCTGATATCAGAGTGGCTGTTGCCTTACCAAAGACATGTGTTATGATAAGTTTATCATGTTTTGGCCATATGCACATAGCAGCTAATGGAGATTAAAACTTAGGTAGCATAGTGATAATGTTGCAAAAGGTAGTCCCCATTTAAGAAGAGATAACTATATCATTTGCATACTTTTTTAGCTCTATTTGAGTGTAAAATATGTTAAATTGCATGTATGTGTGTTTGGTAAAAAGGGTGGACAATTAGATAACCTTTCATCAGCAATAAATGATCTTATAAAGATTCTAGCTCTAACAGATGTATCGGTATCTTTTTAGTTTAGTCACTATTTCCTTAAGCTTCCTGGGCATGAAGACCAAGTCGTCAACTTGCAGTGCACCGACTGGAAGTTCCTGACATGTGAATCTAGTTAAAGAGACCTAGACACTTTCAGAAGCTTTATAGAGACTTTTCTCGCTTCTGAGCAGGTAGTCTGGTAGACCTTTTTAAAGACTACCCAGTAGTTTTGTTCCATGAAAACTGTACACTTCTGGTTTGAGTGTTCGTTTCATTCAGCCATTATCTTCAGAAAGGGAGGGCAAGGCAAACAAGACTCTGCCTCCAGTTTAATGACAGCAGAGAGGTCTGCTTCATAGGGAAGGGGACAGTGGAAAATTTCTAATAGGAGAGTAGGAGGAGGGATTCACAAGAAAGGAGGATTTATTCCATGAGTAAGGAGGCAATTCTTGATGAAGCTTGAGAATAAAGTAGTGTTTGGCTATTGCCCTTGTGCTGTCAAAGCAGCAACTGACCTGTGGGAATTTGAGTGCATGTTTTCATGCTGCAACTGAAGAGATAATAAAGAAATTTATAAACCCAAATAAGAATACCTGCTGAATCTTGGTTAAAGTTAAATTACTTATATACCCTCTCTTTTTTTTTTTTATTTATTGATGAAATAATAAGGAAGAAAAGATCTTTTAAGACTATATTTTTTCTGTTGCCATCAGAGACAATTGCTTTGATGACCGTGATAAACCTTTCCAATCCTATGATCAGGTGAAGTATAAGGTGTGTGAAGTATAAGGGGTTATTGATCATAGTCAAAGTCAAGATAATTCTAAGAACCCATTAAATAACAATATATTTCAATATAATTGCTTAGTTGTTTCAGTTCAAGACAAACCATGCTCTTCTGCATTTTAGTCTGAATTAATTTCTTTTTAACAATAATTGTGTATTCTATAAAATTAAAAAGCTTTATTTACTTTAGAGCAAAATATTTCATATAATTCAGAAGTTGTTTAGCCCAATTTTTTTTCTTTCTGTTTTTTGTTTGTTTGTTTGTTTTATTTAGGTTCATTTATGTAAAGAACAAAGTAAAAATACAAAAAAATTCATTTTCAGGATGTGAAAATAAAACATAGTAGCTTTTCCACATGAAGTCATGTTATTGAGAAAGTAAAATATTTTTATATTTGTATTGGGTTTGTGTAGCAAGGTTTTGGTAGCAGAGGGGTACAGGGTGGCTTCTGTGAGAAGCTGCTAGAAGCTTCCCCTATGTCCAACAGAGCCAATGCCAGCCGGCTCCAAGATGGACCCACTGGTGGCCAAGGCTAAGCCCATCAGTGACAGTGGTAGTGCCTCTGTGATAACATATTTAAGAAGGGAAAAAAGTTGCAGCGGACACAGAAACTGCAGCTGGAGAGAGGAGTGAGAACATGTGAGAGAAACAACTCTGCAGTCCCCAAGGTCAGTGAAGAAGGAGGGGAAGGAGGTGCTCCAGATGTTGGAGCAGAGATTCCCCTCACCATGGTGAGGCAGGCTGTCCCCCTGCAGCCCGTGGAGGTCCACGGTGGAGCAGATCTCCACCTGCAGCCCGGGGAGGACCCCATGCTGGAGCAGGTGGGTGCCCGAAGGAGGCTGTGACTCCGTGGGAAGCCTGTGCTGGAGCAGGCTCCTGGCAGGACTTGTGAGCCTGTGGAAGGGACCCATGCTGGAGCATTTCATGAAGCACTGCAGCCCATGGGAACAACCGATGTTGGAGAAGTTTGTGGAGGACTGTCTCCTGCGGGTGGGACCCCACACTGAAGCAGGGGAAGGATGTGAGGAGTCCTGCCCCTGAAGAGGATGAAGCAGCAGAGACAACATATGATGGACTGGTTGTAACCCCGATTCCTCATCCCCTTGTGCCACTGTGGGGGTTAGGTAGAGAATCCGGGAGTGAAGCTGTGCCTGGAAAGAAGGGGGGGGAGGAAGGTGCTTTAAGACTTGTTTTTATTTCTCATTACCCTACTCTGGTTGACTGGCAATAAATTAAGTTAATTTTCCCCAAGTTGAGTCTGTTTTGCCCATGACAGTAATTGGTTGAATGATCTCTCCCTGTCCTTATCTCGACCCATGAGCCCTTTCTTATATTTTCTCTCCCCTGTCCAGCTGAGGAGTCATAGAACGGCTTTGGTAGGCACCTGGCATTCAGCCAGGTTCAACCCACCACAATGTTTTAAAAATATTACCCCTGGTTTTTGCAGTGGGTCAGCTGAAACTATTCACTGAGTTTAGCATATTTCTTAGATGAGTCCAATTAACTTCTGGCTTAGTCAATTTACTTCTTATAAACAATTAATGTAATATTAAGCTAAAAAGCAGAAATGTAAGCATATATTTATTTAATTATTAAAGCATAGCAATGTTTCCATGTTCTTATGTTTACCACTTCAACAGTACTTGCCAATGTAATTCAGAAATAAAATTTCCCACTGTTTTATAGATGCTACATGTATCATATACATTAATCTCAGTATACAAGACTGACATATTCTTCTCAATCATGAACTAATATTCCAATATCTCATAAGCCAAATTTAAATCACTTTTATGGCACTGTAATTCCACATTAAAAGAGTTGCAGGCACTTAGAAAGTATTTTTTTCAGGAAAGGAATACATAGAAATTTAAAAAAAATTCCCTAAACTGTAAAAAAATTATTATTCTCGTTCTCTGTGTCTTCCCTATAGTTGGTACTGAGTATGAAACCTCACTGGATTGTACAGTAGGTACTGATTTTGCATCTTTAACAGCTTCTTTAATCCTTTTAATTATATCAAAAGCAGATTTAAATCTTTCTCTCTTAACACATTTCCTCTTTCTTTCTCTAGGCTTGAAGTTATTTGTCTCTTCAGCTATTTAAATATGAATCATTCTATGAGCCAGTGCACTAAATGTCCACATAAAGATAAATTCCTGCAAAGCAGTTTCCTCCTTATCATTTGGTTCTCAGGAGTTTTGCTTTCTAAAGGCAATACCAATTTCTGCAAAAATATTGGTTCCCAGTCCAAGTTATTTATCAAGTGCAGCAAATGTTTTACCCAAAGCTGTAAAATTAAGAATAGCATTTGATATGACAGGTAAATTATAAAATGTCCTTCCTTGGTCCAGCATCCCAAAAGTGTAGCAGAACTTAAAGTGGTAAGAATCACACAGAAAATATCTTGATTAAGTGAAAAATCAATTAAGACAATCCCAGGACTAGTATCACTCATTCATCTGTTGAATAAGGAAGTTCATAACTATTTAGTGGCACTTTCTGTGTTTATACCTTTCTGTGATGCTACTACTGCTGTGTATGATCAGGCCAAAAAGACCCAAAAAGATTCAAAAAGCAGATTAACAAATACTCTCCATACTAAGGAATTGTTATATGTATATATATAAAATATACATAAAATTTGCTATATTCCTATATAATTAAATCAAGATGAAAGTATGATAGCAGCCTTTATTAATATATGTGTTTCAGCATGAGTAGTCTAGACTGGATAAGTGACAAAGCATGACATATTAGCAACCCAAACATCTCAAAAAATTATGGTCCTGATCTTTATCTCCCAGAGATGTCATAGAGCTCATAGTGCTTTTCTATTTAGGTGGATGGAAGCTACAAGAAAAGGTCGTCTTGAATTGTTGGAAGTGTGATTTTAAGTAAGAGAGAGAGAAAAATGAGCTTTTCATAAAGTATGTGGAGGAGCCCTGAGGGAGCCCATAGCACAGTGAAAACAAGTTTGATGTACTTATACTACTAATAGATAAGTATAACAATTTTGTTATTAATATCATGTGGCTATAATGTCTCCCCAATTTATATTTAAAAGCTGATTTTATCTTGTTTTAAAATTTCAGAATTAGCAAAATGTTTTTTCTCCAGATACTATTAATATTTAGCTCAAACAGTAGAGAAAAATTAGTGGGAATGCTAATAGGATGGCAAACTTAATTTTGTTGTAGGCATATTAAATATATTTTAATATAATGCTTAATTTTTCAACAAAACTTTATCAAGACTTATTTAATGTAGCCTGAATCTTTACCTTGCCTGTAAAATCTACAGCAGATTCACTATTATGGACCAAAATGTGGAGTATTAAGCTCATCATAAACTGGTGAAGTATTAAGAGCTGCACAGCACAAGTTGAGCTTGACATATTAAATGTAGGCTCCTTTTATAACCTGATGATTGTTTCTATTTTTAGTACATAGGATTTAAGCACCTGGTTTGCTCCCTCATAATTTCAACATCTGTGGAAGTTTTCTTGTGCTTTGTCATTCAGCAAAAGGCACTAGCAACAGTCTCTGACTGGTTCATTTATCACTGTAACACTTGCTACTGCATTTTGAATTGATTGTTTCAAAGGTGCAGCCTACTTTGAGTTCAGTAGGTAATTTTATGCATTGTCTGAAATGTCTTGCTTCATAGTAATAATAAAATCTTTTCTAAGATATTTATCAAGGTCTAAGTAATAAAACAGTTTGGAGTAGGCTTCACCCTCTAAATTAAGATCCATTCCTTTTTTTCAACAGAGACTGAAAACCTGTTTAGTGTTCCTCTAAGGAGCATCTCAGTTGTTTGAACTGTAGTGGTTAATTTGCAACAGAAGTCAGGATTTCTAAATTGCAAAGGAGAAACATGCACTACAGCACTGACTGATAATAAAATTTCTAATACATTCCCTCTTCATAAAAATAAAGGATTTCTTATTACTTAATTGACTTTGTCATCTTTTTAAGCTTCTCTAGAGGCTGCTTTTTAAACCTTGAAAGTTTGCCTGCAGGCTGCTGCAGAGGAGACTGTTCTTTGTATATTACATACCACAGAAAAATATGTATTTTTTGGAAACGTATAATGCAGCATTTTGTGCTGAGCTGAACATTTAGAAATATACCAATAATGGTCCAAAGTAGGAGTATGTTACCGCTGGGAAGGTTTTGGATATGGGAATTTAAATTCATTAACCTTGAAGAAATCCTTTTTAAAGTCTGTCATTAGTTTCACAAGCCAGTCATAATTTTCAATGCTATGAAGAGTCTTTTCAGTTGGGAATTAGAAGGGGGTTGTATGCTTGAAGAAAAGATGTATCCTTCTCACCCACTGCATTTCTTTGGGCCCTGGTCCAGTAAAGACTTGCATGTTTATGAAGCACTGGGTGTTTGCATGGTCTGAAAGTTAGTTTGCCAGTTTGAACAGCAAATACTTATCAACATATATTAAAGAGGGAAGATGTAGGACAAAATTGACTCTTTTTAATGTTAAACTTCTCTGTCCCATTTTTAATGATATATAGTACTTAAAAATATTAATAATATTTTTGTCTTTAACAGCAGTTAATGGTTGATTTCTTTGGCTTTATGTTAGTGCTAGTAATATTTACTATGGAAGCCTCAAAGTTGTGTTGATTTTTTTTCTTGAATAAACTTTCTGTCATTAGTAGCTCATTATCAAGCTATTGTAGAGACAGTCTTTCTGTATGCCTTATGATTCCTAAGAAATTAAAAACATGATAGAAGTTCCAGTAGCAAAGAACACTAAATTTTCTTAAGTCCAGAACAGGAAGTTTGAATATATCTTTCCATATACTGTCTTTTTCCTGATGCCAGGGTGGTTAGAATACAGATGAAGAACTAGGCGAAGTTAATTCTGGGGTTCACTAGTACACAAACTTCAGAACGAGCTGTAAGTGTTAATGGACGAGAGTGAGTTCAAATGAAAATGGAATTGCTCAATTTAACATGTCGTTTTAGGGTGGTTTCAAGGATTCCCGAGAAGGCGAACACACACACTGACTATAAGGGAAAAAGCAAGCATTTATTAACTACAGACATTCATTATGCTCAGGATATCTTGTAAAGCAGATTAACATACTGACCCGAGGACTGTGATGAAGATGGACCATCTGCACATTCTTGTGCCGTCTTGTGCCACGAGCTCAGCCCAGCAATCGGTAGATGCCAGCTTTATGTGTGCGTCCCCACGGAGGAAACGGTGACCTTGCCGTACACCAGCCTTATGCTCTTCGGGAAATCCTCGTATTTTTACATTTGCAGAGGAACTGGTTTTGGCACATGTGGCCAGCGGGTGCCAAAACACTCCTGGGTTGCAACATAGGGAGCCTATGATGCATGTGCTCGCTGGCCAGGCGCACTGCACGAGCCATAGCCATTCTGTCTATTGGTTCATGGGCTTTGTACACGTGGCATATTGTCATAATCCAGCAGTCACGCGCCGACCATGCTCACAGCTGTACTGTGCAACAGCCCGCTGCACATCCTCCCCCAGTATTGCTCAGCTCTCTTATCTCCATGGTCAGCATTCCAAGCAATGGGCAACAAACCATCCGTTTTCTGTGCTGACTGTGTTTTTCTTGGCTATCATCTACTTCTCCCCCAGTGTTCATCCACGGACCAAAATTCCATCTTTTAGCCCCTCCGTATACACATGTAGAAAACTATTTTACTTCAGAATAAAGTTCAAACTGTAGAAGAACTGTAGCTTTCTTTTATTAATCTTTCATCCAAAGCACCAGATTTAGTGTTCTGGAAGTAAAAAGAAATAAAAAGTAGCTTTTTTATTGGCTGAATTAGATGTTAAAAATAAAAGACTTAAGTACTTTTTGAGAAGTCCATAGTGTCCTACAGACATTAGAAAAGGTTGAATAAAAGTTAAACTACCAAATTCTTTTTTTTTTTCATGTTTTTGTGCAGAACCCCAATATGGGACATGCCATGATGTAGTACACCCCTTCCTGCAAAATAATATGTAAGAGCAGTAATTATAAAGGAGTTTTAGAGAAAAGTTTCTTCCTAACATTGCTATTGCAAGAATTGGATTAGCCCTAAAGAACAAAAATGTTTCCTATCCTTGATAACTCTAATTTACCTGGGATTTCTGCAAAGAACCACAGTGCTCCATTCTCTGGCTATGAGTGAGTTCAACACTTCTGTGTTGGAGAGGCTAAGACTGAAAAAAAAAAAAAAATCCAGGTCAGCTATTTTTTTTCTGAAAATCTACATACCTGCACCAAGTCTAATATGTCCCCCCCAAAAGCTCTTCTCTGTCAAGAAAATTGTGTTTTCCCTGCCAGCAGGGACACAAAAAATTCTCAAGTATAAGGCTCTGAAGAAACATGGAAAAAAAAAAAAAAACCACCTAAACTTCCACCCTTAATAAATACTTAATATTCAGAAACAAACCTGAAAAAGCAAAACTTGGAAAATACAATAGTGAAGCAAAAATCTTAGTAATTTGAAATGGGTTCCTTGAATCATATTGTAGTATTAGCAGAAAACCTCTGAATCTTTTGAATTCTTGCTATACAAAACACATTGATTTTTGTATTATTCTGCCTCTAGATTTGTATTGTAATCACTCTCATACCTTTTATTTCAGAATTATATTTGAAAGGATACTTTCCTTTTTTTTTTTCAGATCTTTCCTCAGATGCTTTTTTTCATTCTTTTTATGTTCACAGTTTAATTTAGATGCATTCATTATCTTTCTTTTTCTTGTTCTTTCTTTTCTTGTATCTTGGTAGTCTATTTAAAATCTCTACTGTATACAGGTTATTGTAACAGTGTGTCATCTAATTAGTTTTGTTTATTACAGTGCAAACTTCCTAGAGCTTTGACTTTTTCTGTAAATTGAGGTACAACACATATGTTTCATATACCTGGGTTTTTTTGTTGCCTCTTGTCTGGAACCTATGACGAAAAAACTTTTCAGTGATAGGTTTATTTGTTCTAGTAGTTTCCTTTGCATTTAATGTGGATTTAACAAAGAGCTAGAGGAAAAGTATGGTAGAAAGCTTAGATATAAACCACCTTGAAATTCCCTGATCCTCCTCATATACAAATGCATTCACATTCAGGAAGGAAAACTTAAGAATATACTCACTCTTTATGGAAACCAAGCAGTAACTGTGATATTCTTAAACATGTGAAAACAAAACCAATGTCCTCTCATCTGGGTGTATTGCTGGAATGGTCAACAACCTTGTTTTACCCTATCCTAAATTTCTTACAAGAGAAAATGGTGGGCTTGTGAGAGAACAGTTAGTCTTAACCTATGAATTAGGCTTAGCCTATAAGTTAAAACATCTTATCGACCCTTATTTCATATTTTAAAAATAGGTGTAGTCTTCATATATATACTACTTCTAAGTTTCTTTGTATTTTTTCTGTTTACTAACATAATGCCATTTCCAATCATGAAAATTTCCATTTGAAAATTTTAGCCTTTTTCCTCTTTTCAGCTGAAATTTGGGTGCTCACCTATTTTGTATTATTAGTTTCTTTCATTCCAGAGAGGAAAAAACTAGTCACTTGCTAACTCTGTAAACTCACCAGTCCTTCAGAATGATTCCATATTTTAGTTTGCTCAGTTTAAAGGTAAAATACCCCCAAAATCTACAAGACCTACAAGACTTACAATATTTAGACCAAAACATAATTTGTTTAGCTTTGTCTATCTGTAAGGATGTAAGGCTTGAATATTCGTATGTTTTACTTAGCTGAGCAGAGAGGTAACCTGGAGGAAGAGCCACCTACAGTCCCATGAGTTGACTGATTTTTCTCTAGAGCTCAGATCCAAGACATTTTGTAGAAACTTTTTTGTGGTTATTATTTTTTTTTTTTTTTTTTTTTTTTAATGAGCAAAACAAGCAGAAAGGGACAAGGAGGGAATGGATGACACTTCTGTCCCTGAGAAAGAGTAAGAGGAGGAAGGCACAGATAGGCAGCTTCAGAACAGCTTCATTGCCCTGGTAGAAGGTAAGGGAAGAAGACTCCATCTAGGGTGGCTTCAGAGCCAGCCAAGCCTGAAATGCAAGTCAATGTCAAGAGAAAGCAGCAGGTAACAGTAGGTGGAGACTCCTTCCTATGGGGATGAAGGCCTCCATCTGCCATTCCCACTTGCTGTCTAAGGAGACTTGTTGCTTGCCAAAGGCTCAGATACCAGATGATGTGGAGAGACTGATGAGGCTTGTCCAGCCCTTGGACTATTATCTGCTGCTGTTCATCCCCATGGGCACCAGTGGTACTGTGAGGGGAGATGTCAGCCATATCAAGAGTGGCTTCACAGCTCTGGATGCGAGGGTGAAGGCCGTGGCAGCCCACATAGTTTCTCCCCAGTCCTCATGGTAAAAGGGAAAGGCTTGGTTAGGAGCAGATGGCTACTGCAGGTCAATAGTTGGTTGCAGAGCTGGTGTCAGACAGAGATTTGGCTTTTATATCACATGACCCTTTTTGAGGATTGAGGACTGCTGGACAAGCCTAGTTTTTAGGGTCCAAAAGTGGAAGGAAGTAGGAGAGGAGGAAAAAGGAAATGCACGCATGCCCCCATTTTTATACTCTGACATTTAAAAATGAAAATTTATTGATAATTTCCAAAACAGCAAATGCTTTCCTGTTTCATCAGGAAATGTATTTAACACAACAGTGATACCATTTGTATATCATTCAATTTTATCTTTCCTCTTTTTCCTCTGCCCCTTTTTTCACATATCTGATGTAGAGACCTAGTCTTCCAGTAAATACCTCAACATAAAGTGCATATTATGTGTCTTATAAAGATTCAAGGATAATATTACAATTTACCCTTGATGAACAGCGAGAAAGTCATATGTATTGGTAATTAGTGAAGATTCTTCTTGGGTATATGGTAATCATAACTGCCTAAGGCTGGATGGTGTGTTGATATTGACAGGAACGTTCTTTATACAAGAAGAGAAGAAAAGCAGTACAACGATGAGAAAGAATGCAGATTTAGAGAACTGTAATGACATGAAGGAAGGTGCATATTTTCATCATTTGACAAGGGGACATATTCTTTTTTAACCTCATCTAACTCACTTTCTCAGCTAATGTGCCAGGGGATGGTGCTTGGGGGGAAAGGGGTTGCACTCCTCTCAAGGATGCATGGTTCAATTCGTAAGTTTTACTCAGGATATCATGATATTGTCCATTTCATACATATTTAACATGGACAGTGCACAAGACATTTAAAAAGCAATATATCTCTCCTCCTATTTATACATATGCTACCCCCCCAAAGAAAAATCTCTCCATCAGACCTCTCAACAATGAAACCCCTTGTGGGGTGATGTTTCAACAGAATATTGATGCTTAGAAGTGACTGAGGACAAGAAAGCAGTGGTGTGAGGAGTTATCGCAGAATTGATCTGCTCTAACACTAGGAGCTACATAAACTCCAATATATATTCATAATATGAGACAAATTCAATTAACAAGTAAAGATAAATGATCATGTAAAAATTGAGTGAGCCACCAGAATCAAAGGGTAGTGATCAATGGCTTGACATCATCAGTGACCTGTAATAAATGGAATACTTCAAGGGTCAATGCTGGGACCAATAGTGTTCAATATCTTAATCAATGGTCTAGATGACAACATAGAATTCACCCTCAGCAAATGTGTGGATATTACTACACGAGGGGAGTGGCAGATATACCAAACGTCAGAGATATAGTTCAGAGGGACCTGAAGAAAGCTGACAACTGAGTCAACAGAAATCTATTGAATTTCAGCAAGCAGAATGTCAAACTTCTGCACTTTGGACAAAATAAACACTATGCATCAGTACAGGTTAGAATACCAACTGGTTAAATAACCATGTGCCATTCATCTAGGTACGATTTCCTCTTATCATCTTCCTGTCTCCAGTTCCTTAAGTTTAGAGATTATGTCAACCAATAGTGTAATCTTTGTGTAATCCACCTGGAAAATGTTGTAGGGAACTTCCAGGAGCACAACTAACTCTGGACAAAATAAGTCAACAATATCCTGAAGCTTTTGTTCCTTTTTTGGTTCTACAGAATTGGAAAAATATACAATATCACAATTGATGGCTCATATTCATTGCAACCATTTGTTAGAGGAGACACTGGCCTAAGCTGGGCTTCGGGGAATTTCACAGAACTCTTATTAAAATACAAATTCCTGCAGTAAATCTTTAACACCAGCAGCCTAATTCAAAGACCAACGAAAGCAGTGTACAAGGAACTGTAGTGAATTATATTACATCTTAGTGTCAGTTCATTATTTATATACATAGAACGGTCAGTAAATCTGTAGCAGTAGCAAGAAGGTGTATATATGTACATTCATATGCACAAGGAGGAACTTGCTCAGAAATTTACTGAGGAACTATGATATGAAATCAAAATAATCAAATTACATCTATATGGCATCTCAAAAGTAGAATAGTAAACACGGGACTTCTAGTGGAAATACTTCTTGTGATTTCCTGATCTGAATGAGTCTTAGCCTTTTAGTTGAGTGATAGAGGATATTCTTCTGAAGAGATGAAGAGGGCTTGTGATTGATGTACACTGATCTGTATCAATGGATGGGATGAGGAAAGCAAGCAAATTGTTTTCTAGTATAACTAAACCTGAGTCATATATCTAGTAATATGTGAGCTGTAATTCACGATAGGAAACTCCATGCATTGTTTCTCAAAAGAACTTGGAAGTCACAGGGAAAAGTTGACTGAACAGAAAGTTCCCAGTGTGACACTAACCAAAGGGGCTAATATATTGTATAAACAGGGCAATACTGGATGACAGTACAGTGATTACATAATCTGCATATTTGCTAGCATTGATTATGACGGATTATCTGTAGCTAACATGCAGGAATGACATGAGAAGCTATGAGAGGGTTGTAGAAAGAAGCACAGAACTGAAGATTGACTCTTGAAGTACTAACAAAGTCACTGTAATCATTATGCAAAATGTATTGGTGGAAGAAAACCATGACTGGTATAGGCTATATTTGTTTTAACAAATACTTTGGCACACAAGGAGTCTATTGGTAGATCAAAGTTGATGCTGGAGCTCCTTTTATTTCCATCATATGCTGTTTGGAAGATTTCACTTCAGGTTTGGCTTAATTTGGTCTCCTGGGTGTAAAGTCCCTACTATACATGTAGTTCAAAGCTTTCTGAGGAACTATCATCTCACAAAGCTTTGCTTCCTTGAGTGTGGGCTCTTTGGGGAACCTCCCTGGATGCATCACACTATTTTTTCTCCTGTGTCATGAAGATGATGACAGCAGATCAACAGACATGTCAGGTGCCCCCACCACCACTGCCTGTGTAAAGATTAATGTATAGAAACTTTAATTCTGTTCCTGTGCAATTTTCAAGTGGCACCATGTGCTTGCTGCCTCCTCCATCTTCCCACTGAGTTTGGCAGTGTTCAGCATGAGGCACCCGAGACAGGGTGTGGAAGATTTCATCCTGAACCCTCAGTCAATGTATTTGCCTGGAAAGGAACAGGCAAAGTGCAGACTCCAAGGTCTCAGGACATGCTCTTTCCTGGAACAGAGCAGATGAATGATATAAATAAGGTCACTCAGGACTTCGTTTTCCATAGCTTTCTCTGTTGTGGGGATAAGAGGGTAGAAAGCATTGAGGGAATCTACTGACCCAGAAGCTGATGAAGCTAAGGTGTATGTGAATATAAATTGCAAGGGCTATCGTTCAACTGTTTCACAAACCCTTGTGTATTACTGAGGTATATCTATGAAAACATAACAGGTTTCAAAGGAAGGACTAATACCTTCTTGAACTAAGACTTAAAGGAGAAACTGGTGCTTTCTTCCTGGGCTAGGACAACAACATCTGTGACATTCTGGTGCCATTCTGCATTGTGGTAGATGCTTCATGCCCCTGTGCCACTGGCTCATGAGACTGTCATTTGACAAGGTTAAATATATGAATGGTAGAGGAAAAGGGGTAACATGGCATAAAATTACTAAAATAAAGAACAGAGGGAGAAAACTGGGAGAAAGATGTGGCGTTTACATGGCCAAAATCAACATCATGCTGTTAGCCAACATGATCCCCTAGAGACTAACACTGAAAAATCTGGCCAATATGGTCTAACTAAAGGGACAAACACAACACTTGCAGAGGTGGTAAGAATGAAAGAATCCCTAGCTACATTTTCCAAATCCAGCAGCCTCCTGTGTCATCCCAGGCGACCTGGACATCTAAAGCACTTGGGTACAGTGTCTCTATAGTCTGGGACTGCATATTAGCTGATCAGGATGATCGCTACTTCTTCCTATAGCTGGCCCGGTATTGTTACCTGGAAGCATGGTTTGGCAGCTCTCGCAAGAAGACCTCCTTCTGGAGCAGCCACAATTGGCACCTATCCAGTGCATCCTGCTCCGGTGGATCCTGCTCCTGAGTTTCTGTCTGGTTTCTAGGTGGACACAAAAGTATAATTCCTGCTGAATACCCTGGATGACACTTGTGATGGCAGGCTCAATTGTCTCCCTCCTCTTTGTCTTCTCCTCTGTCCAAACCACCACCTAGGTACTGGGGCACTACAACATCTGTTTCAGGATGGCTTTTCTAGTGCAAACTGCCTCCTTTCTCCAGTAACATGGGGCCAAATCATCAGGGAGGACATGGATGCGGCAAAACCTCTTCATCAGAGGAGAACAGAAGAACAAGCCTATCAGTCCTTAAGTATCTGAAGGTAAAACACATTAGCTTTCTGCTTAACATCATCCTTCCCACAGATCACAGCTTCTGAAGAACACAGTTTCTGTAGATCTTAGACCTATTTTTACCCTGATCAGCTCCTGTGAAGGATGGCTGATAATAAGCTCTGAATAGAATAGGTAGATGAGGAAGGATTGGTGGTACCTCAAGGAGTTGAGGGCTGGCAGTTGACAGCAAATATGAAGGCATTTGGTCTCTATATATCAAGAAAAGCACTTTGTGGTGTCAGAGAAGATTTTGAAGATTCAGGCGTACTTGCATGATAGGTGTGAAGTACTTTGGCATTCATTGAGTGGAGGCATTTATTGGTTTCTTTTCCACTGGAAGGATCCCAGTGTGTGTGTGTTCTGAAGCTGCTTTAAGAACTAACCCAACACATAACAAGTGGAGACAATCAAGGGACTTCCTTCAAAGCTTCATTACTGTTCCCATCCAGACTGCAAGTGCAGACATAACTTTAAACAACTAATTTAATCCTGGAACTCCTAATACTCATCTTCTAGTTCCCAAGTCTCTAGACTGCCCTTGTCTTTCTTTCCCTAGCTTTTCTATCTACTGCTATGAAGGCTATAAATGATGTTTGAGTTTGTGGTTTTGGTTGCTTGCTTGTTTATTTTAAAGGCAGTTAGACTTCATGCAGCCAGATTCTAAGATCAGGGCTTTGGGAAATACATAAAAACTCTGATATCAGGCTACATTTGTAGTGAATAAATAAGTACTGTAGTTCTCCTGGAGAAACACCATATCCTTTGAACTACCTCATACTTCTTGTGCTGTGTTGATTAAGGGCTTTATTGATTTACGATAAATACAATGAAGCAACCTGTAGGTATTTGGTTAAAAATTAAAATGGTTTCTGAAGACAAAACAAACAAACAACGGAAAAAAAAAAAAACACAGAAAAAGAAAGAAAAACCCTAAAAGAGCCCCCTTTGTTAGCTTTAACTGTTTCAGGGGATTGTTAATTTTTTTGTTTTAATGTTAAAGGTAAATAAGCTTTTCCTGCAGTGTAGGTACTGCCAGCTTATGTACCTGTACTAAATGAAGATGAAGTAGAAAGAAGTAATCACAAATAGTCAGGATGCAAATTAAGTTTGCCTCTGGGCATGCTTACATATGCAAATTAAGCAATAGAATATTACAAGGGTTTTTGTTAAGTGTTTTGGAAAATAAAAACTTGTGGACATTTTGTAAGGGTCAGTTCTGAATGAGACATTTGAGCACAGAAGTTTAGTACATTTCCAAAAATCACCCCCCCCCTTTTTTTCATATTTCCTTCCAAAGAACACATTTCAATTTCAAACCATTGAAAGGTAACATGCAAATATGTAAAAATATGTGGAATGATTGCACATGTCTTGAAAGAGCAAACAATTTGAAAGGGTGCAGTTTTAATAGTATATTAGTCCTTCATTTATTTTTCATTTTAGAATAATAAAGTTATTTTT
>NW_010972981.1:6697447-6697692 GCF_000737465.1 Haliaeetus leucocephalus | reverse complement strand
ATGGTGAGGCAGGCTGTCCCCCTGCAGCCCAGGGAGGTCCATGGTGGAGCAGATATCCACCTGCAGCCTGTGGAGGACCCCATGCTGGAGAAGGTGGGTGCCTGAAGGAGGCTGTGACCCCATGGGAAGCCCACGCTGGAGCAGGCTCCTGGCAGGACCTGTGGTCCCGTGGAGAGAGGAGCCCACGCTGGAGCAGGTTTTCTGGCAGGACTTGTGACCCCGTGGGGGACCCATGCTGGAGCAGT
>NW_010972981.1:6666641-6697249 GCF_000737465.1 Haliaeetus leucocephalus | reverse complement strand
ATGAACTGACCGCAACCCACATTTCCCGTCCCCGTGCGCTGCTGAGGGGGAGTAGGTGGAGAATTCTGGAGTAAATTTAAGCCTGAGAAGAAGAGAGAGGTGGGGAGAAGGTGTTTTTAAGATTTAGTTTTATTTCTGATTATCCTACTCTGATTTGATTGGTAATAAATTAAGCTAATTTCCCAAAGTCAAGTCTGTTTTGTCCATGGCGGTAATTGCTGAGTGATCTCTCCCTGTCCTTATCTCAACCTATGAACCTTTCATTATATTTTTTCTCTCTTGCCCAGGAGAGAGGAGGAAAATGATGGCATGGCTTTGGTGGGCACCTGGCATCCAGTTGGGGTCAATGCAACACACTTATTGCTACGCACTTACTGCATTCAATCAAATTCATCACACTTTGAGGGAAAGGGGTAAATATGAAAACAAAATGAGACAGTGCTGTATATTGAAGAAATCTGAAGAATCACCTCCATTGAAAAAAATTTTAAAAGCTTTAGAGCTTTACAGTGACAGACTTCATAGGCCACACAGCCTGTGTGAAATTGGATTCTGTGTGATTATTTCTGGGCAATAATTCAGAGCAAATAACATCAAGAAAGGCTTGCATAAATCCTGACAGAAAAAGTGGATTTAAATCAAACTAATAGGTTGCAAAACATATGAAATATGCTTTGTACTTTGCCTTGGAGACACATGGCCAAATCCATATTCAAAAAGTAAAAACAAACCAGAGTGATTTGAAGAATAAATTACTTGTCATCATGATCTTTAAAAATGCCAGAATTTAATGCAAAAATATAATCCTAACATTTATTGCAGCAAAAATAAATGTCAACATATTAGACTTAACTGGCTAAGCCTTGTGGTAGCATTTCTACAAAGTGAAAGGAACATGACAAGTTGTATTTCACATTTATTAGAATGAGATTTGGTCTTCTTTATCATAAGCAGTAGATTTAAACACTTTATTTTAATTTACTTCACAGTATTGAGAAAAACATTGACTCAGATAAGAAGTGGAATACCATATACACTTTTCTCTGAAGCAATCAATCAATTTTAGAAGCTAAATATGTAATATGACAACAGTAGAGCTTTGCAGTAGAATACAAAATGTAACATAAAATGTTTGTGACATATCGCAGACACTACTTAGAAGCATATCTGCTATATCTAGAACATTGTAAAAGTTATGGTCTACTATTGGTTATAAGAGATACATCTTCATAAACATGTAAGTACAGATTACTATACAGAAGGACTATATCTGAGAGCATCTTTTGACTGCAGCTATGTACATATCCAGAGACAATCATTGTTCTAATTCCTCCTTAAACTTTGATATTGTGTAAGACTTGTGTGCACTTCCTCACCTTCCATTACTTATGACATTATTTATGCTTTGCAAAGTATGTTCTTACACATTATCTTTCCATTGCTAACGTAATTACACATATGAAATTTAGGCATCACAGAGACTACCAGTTTTTTAAGCCTTGTCCTCATAGGAAACAGTCCAAATTCCTTGGAAATTAATGCATTTCTTCTTGTTCTATGAGTGGCAGCATAGCCTTCAAGGGCTTTTAAGTTATCATTTGCTGCCTCACAAGGTTAAAATGTTTAGATCACTTTCTTTCAGACAACAAATAATAATTACATAAATCTTTTATCTAGAAGTAACATAGGTATTAAAACGTCAATATCATAACTGCATTAAATATCTATATGAAAAAACATTTCTTAAAAAAGGGTTGTATTTGAAATTTTAAAAAATACATTGAAAGAATATATTTAAATTTGCAAATTTAAGCACTTTGAAATTAGGGGATAACAGATTTGTACGTCTTCATGCAATATTACTGCAACCTTTCAGTGTTTTCTACCTGACAATGACAAAGGCTGTTACCTCTTCAAGACAAAAAGTACACAAAGAATGGAGTATGTGGTCATGTAATTGAAGAACAAAAGCATACAGGCTTGTCTGAATACGGTATAGTTATCTATACGTGAATTACTATTTAGTACAAACTGTGCATTTTACAGCCTTAAAGGTTATTTATGCAGTGATGTATAACAAAATAAGTAGATGGCATCTCCTAGTTTTGCTTTATGTTTTATTTTAACGTTAATTTTTTTAAAATTATTTTTTAAAAGACAATGGCAGAAGCAAATGTTACATCTGATAATGTCCCCATGATTCAGGGAAGATTATGTGTATTATGTACAAGAACCTACTGCAGTTTTTCATTTTCCTTACTCCAGGAGTGACAGCAAAACAATTCTGCATGTGCCGGAGCTGCCAAGAATCACTGCTGTGTCTGACTGGTGTTGCTGCTGGCGGTGGTCTTGTTGGAGCTCCCTGTGAAACCTAGCCCAAACACTGGGAAACCTAACTCATTTACTAGAGCAGATGAAAAAGGAAAGGCTAGGGAAAGGAAAGAGAATGCTGGAAATTATATGAAGTAGTATGTAGCAATGTAGATGAACCAGTTAGGGGGTCCAGAGTGATAACTGGTCCTATTTACTAAAGCTGATATAGGCACAGGTAATAGAAATCAACAAAGGGTGAGTTTTCCATCAAGTAGGTTAACAAAGTTCTACCTCAGAAAAAAGTAAGATCACATGAGAATATCAGAGAGGATCAAAGATTGATCTGAAATACTTTCTTTTTTTTTCCTTTTATTAATATCAACCATAAACATTCATTCCAATCTTTTCATTGAAATAGACTAAACATTTTTAATTTTCACCTAGTTTTCTGGCATGCATAGGCTTGGTTAGTAAAACGTATGAGCAGGCTAACTTGTCATGAAGGAGTTGTCTAGAGAACTGGAAATTTTCATTATCCTACACAGGGGCTGAGGCAAGCATTCTCCTTTCTGGTACTTATAGGCAGAAAAGGTGGTACAAACTAAGTGCTAGGTATAGTGGAAAGCCTTACAACCTCTGAAAGTGTTTATTTTTGAGGAGACTCTCATATAGATCATCTCCTAACACTGCTTTGGCCTTTGGCATAGGTCAGCTTTGGCTCTTAGGTGTTTTAATGGATTTCACTCCCAGCAAATCTTTCCCTTTGAATGCAACTGCTAAAATGGGAATTATGACTGACACGTTACATCCTTTTTATTTTGTGGGGGGCTTTAACATTCCTATATGTAACTGCCTCCCTTCCTTCTACTATAAATTCATTTCACCATTCATACTTCTGGCAGATGGTATGTGTGTACCACCTGTAAAAGTATGTCTCTTTAAGGCCTGACATTACAAACCTAAGAAATTCTGGCACACATTATTCACATAATTGACTCTAAGACACAAAAGTGTATGCTATATACTCCGTATATTAGTAAGTGTCATGGTTTAAGCCCAGCTGGTAACAAAACACCACAAAGCTGCTCACTCCTCCCCCCCGGGTGGGTGGGATGAGGAGAAAATATAAAGAAAGTTCGTGGATCGACACAAAGACAGGGAAGAATCACTCCCTACTTATGGTCATGGGCAAAAGACAGGCTCAGCCTGGGGAAGAAACAAAATCAATTAGATTTACTACCAATCAAATAAAAAACAAGGATATTAGGAAGTAAACCCAAACCTTAGAACACCTTCCCCCACCCCTCCCTCCTTCCCGGCTCAGCTCCACTCCTGGTTCTCTCTCCCTCCTGCCCCCGGCGGCGCAGGGGAACAGGGGATGGGGTTGGGGTCAGCTCCACACACCTTGTCTCTGCTGCTCCTTCCTCCTCAGGGGGAGGAGGACTCCTCACACTCTTCCCCTGCTCCACCGTGGGGTCCCTCCCACAGGAGACAGTCCTTCACGAACTTCTCTGACGTGAGTCCTTTCCGTGGGCTTCAGCTTTTCACGAACTTCCCTGGCGTGGGTCCTTTCCGCGGGCCGATCTTCAGTCACAGCCTGCTCCAGCGCGGGCTTTCCCATGGAGTGGCGGCCATCTTGGGGGGCCTCCGCTCCCCCGCTCCCCTCCAGGGGCTGGGGGGGACAGCCTACCGTCCCACCAGGGCTGCAGGGGCATCCCCTCCTCCGGCACACCTCCTCCCCTCCTTCCTCACTGACCTCGGTGTCTGCAGAGGGGTTCCTCTCACATCCCAATCCCACTACTCACTGCAGGCTCCCCTTCTTAAATCTGTTCTCCCAGAGGTGCTACCACCGACGCTGATTGGGTCAGCCTTGGCCAGAGGCGGGTCTAACTTGGAGCCAGGGAAGCTTCTAGCAGCCACCCCTGCAGCCCCTCCCCCGCTAGCAAAAATGCCACCACATAAATCCAAAACAGTAAGCTAAGGAGATGAGTAAACTTTGAATGACAAAATGTACAATTACACATTTAACTCTGAAATATGTGCTGTGAAAATGAGTTGCAGCATATAGGGATAATTGCATTTACATTTGAAACTAGTTAGCACTTTTGATAATAAATAAGGGTCCCAAATGTCTAAGTACTACACTGTTTTGTATAAATAATAAGAATGACAAAAAATCTAATTGCATACACTATACATATGCTGCAATGAAAGACTGACAAGTTACTATAATGTGCTTTTTTAGAGGAAACCAAACTCCGGTTTTCAGTGGAAACTTATTTCCATACAGCTTTTATATCATTCAGCCTACAGACACATAAGGATGTTTACAGATCTGAAACTGGTAACCACTTAAAAATGTTTAAAAATTTCTGCAGAAATAAATTTATTGAGCTTCTGACATGTCACAAGCTACATATACCTCTGGTCATATACTTTTGTAGGTTACATAAAAAATTGTCCTTTCTTTTCCTCTCCAAAAAATCCCCATTGTATTTTTATCTGCTCATAAAACATTCACTAAAGCAAACACAATGTTTAGGTAGTAATATTCTATTTTATGTTTTCCTCTGCTTTGTAAAGAAGCTTTTTTATTTTGATTTATGTTTCATTGCCCCCTGCTGTTTGATAAAGCACTTTTTTTTAAAAAAAGAGTCAATATCTTAGTCTACTTTCTTTATTAGTGAAAAAGGAGTTGGACTTGAAATCATGTTCTTTTGTTATGGTCTCAGATTCAATATGTTTTTTTTTCACCTGAAAGACAAGTATTCAAATAATGCAGTCAATGCAATTAAACTATTATGGCAACGCTGCCAAATGAAAAAATGCTTTCAAGTGCCATTTCCTGTCTTACACACAATATTGAGAAAAGTTAATACTTTCATATGCAATATCTCTTTCTTTTTAGTTACTCTCTTGGGATACAAAATCCTTCATAGGTCCATGTGAAAAAAGAACTTTCCTTACATATGAAGGTCTATTGATCCCTACTCCTTGAGGAGGATTCTCAGTTGCTTGATGAAACTGTTCACTTAGACCTGCTCATCACCTACCTCAACACAGTTCTTACATGTTTTTCAAAATATTTACCTAAGAAAACTGAAGACATTAGTGATGTTATTTTTTTTCTTCTGTAAGTTATGCAGAAATTTTGCCCAAGCTATACTTAACTGTTCATATGGAGAAGAACACCTACAAGACTTCTCCAGTGGTATCATGATGTTACAAACCTGGATATGGCAGATATTTACTGTGTCCACCAGCAGAAAATCTGTGTAACCTATGAATTTTTCCATTCTTTAATGAGTTTCTTTCATGCTAGGAAAGCATCAGCTGTACCAGAATGAAGTATTTTTGGAATGAATGAGATACATAGGTAATGATAGCCAAAACTTGGTGCAAAAAGCTTCCAGAAGTGAAAAAAATGACATCAGTGTCATCAGAATTGTGGGACTGTATCGAAAGTTGTGGGATTACTTTAAAAACTGATTTTGGAAATGTTACTTGGGCTTACTTGTCTTGTTTTTCCAGGCTTCTGTACTTCAGCCTTTTGCTGCCATGATAATGTCTAGCAGCTTAAAAGAAACAAAGATATTAAAATTATAATTTTTAATGGAAATCTACAGACATTTCATAAGACTACTGGAGCCCATGCAGAAGAGCTGTGGCATTTGTACCATTGCCACTACACCCAACGGGCAGGTCTACCTACATGAAGGGTAGCCCGAAGACTCAGGCTAATATCTGGTTTATCTTGGCTAATGAGCTAGGCTGAATTAAAAAATCTGGTATCTGGCTGTACCAGAGATAACATGCCTTAACCTTCTTTGATTAAGTTGTCATTTCACTTCATGTTTGTCAGAGGCGAACTAAGAACATAGCCAATTAATTAGCTCAGATGATTTGGATGACTTGATCATTTGTCTGAGCCCTGAGGCTGCTTAGTAAATATCCACAGTTTATAATGTAGTACAGAGCTGGTATACCCAAGCCAGATCAGATGCTGCGTAGATGTGTTACATCAGTATAGATGCACAGCTTTATAGAAGCTAATTTAGAGTATTCCCTGCTTAAGGAAAGAAGCAGTTAGAGCCATAAATAAGTTTTTCTGTTTCTCAGCTGACCAGAATCACAAGTGGTTTTTTTGGAACAGATTAACTGCCTCTATCTGCCTACATCACAGAGGAGTGAGGAACTAAGTTGATTGCACTAAGAATTACTTCAAAATTACCAAATGGCAGAAAGATTTACTTCAAAAAGTAGTTTTTGTGGATTTTAGTACAGCTTTTGATACTGTTCCTCACAGCATCCTTCTGGACAAGTTGTCCAACTGTGGGATAAGTGGGTTCATGGTGTGCTGGGTGAAGAACTGGCTGAATGGCAGGCCTCAAAGAGTTGTATCAATGGGAATACATCTGGTTGGAGACTGGTCACCAGTGCTGTTCCACAGAGCTCTATTCGAGAGCCAGCTATTCAATATTTTTATCAATGATCTGGATGCAGGAGTTGAATGCACCATTAGTAAGTTTGCTGATGATACCGAACTGGAGGTGCTGTTGACTCTTTCAAGGGACAAGAGTCCCTGCAGAGGGATCTAGACAGATTGGAGCATTAGGCAATCATCAGAGGCATGAAATTTAACAAGAACAAATGCCATATTCTGCACTGGGGATGGAGTAACACGAGGCACAAGTATAAATTAGGAGAAGAGTGGCTGGAGGGCAGTGCTGCAGAAAGGGATCTGGGGGTGCTGGTTGACAGCAGGCTCAATAGGAATCAGCAGCGTGCCCTGGCAGCTAGAACGACAAACCACATCCTGGGGTGCATCAAACAGAATATAACCAGATGGTCAAAAAGAGGTGATTATCCTGTTGTATTCAGTGTTGGTGCGGCCTCACCTTGAGTACTGTGTGCAGTTCTGAGCCCCACAATTTAAGAAGGATGTGAAGGTCCTTGAATGTATCTGGAGGAGGGCAACAAAGCTGGTGAAAGGCCTGGAAGGAATGTCCTATGAGGAGTGGCTAAGGACTTTGAGTTTGTCTAGTTTGGAGAAAAGAAGGCTGGGGGGCGACCTCATTGCTCTCTACAGCTTCCTGAGGAAAGGAAGTGGAGAGGGAGGTGTTGAGCTCTTCTCCCTGGTATTCAGTGATAGGACATGTGGGAATGGTTCAAAGCTGCTCCAGAGGAGGTTTAGACTGGACATAAGGAAGCATTTCTTTACCAAGCAGTTGGTCAAACACTGGAACAGTCTTCCTAGAGAGTTAGTCAATGCCCCATGCCTGTCCATGTTCAAGAGGTATTTGGAAAATGGCCTTAATAATTTGCTTTAAATTTTGATCAGCCCTGAAATGGTCAGACAGTTGCACTAGATGATTGTTGTAGGTCCTTTCCAACTGAAATATTCTATTCTATTCTATTCTATTCTATTCTATTCTATTCTATTCTATTCCATTCTATTCTATTCCATTCTATTCTATTCCATTCCACTCTATTCTATTCTATTCTATTCTATTTAGTTATCACTCACTGGGCCAGCATCTATGTCTGGTCTGCAAGAAATGAAAAAGATGCTCAAGGCAAACAACAGAACACAGAAAGCCTCTGAAGGAGAATGAGAGAATGAAATAGGTTTGAAGGAGAAAAATGAGTATTTAGGCTAGTGGAAGACTATAGGAACATGTTTTTAGTGGAGGAAGGTACAAGGAAAATAAACCTTGGAGAAATAGGAATGAGACAGTGGAAATTTGGAAGAGAAAGAAAAAAGAGAAATTTGCACAGAACAGAGGCATTTACATCCTTAGGAGTACAGAAATAAATTGTAGGCCAAGGTCTAAAGCTGGAACCCTTGATAATAGCACTGTTATAAAGATATGAGTCTGTATCTCATTCCTCCTGTAACACACCAATCCATATATCCATATGCATGTATTGCAGATTTGTTTGCAAACATACCCCACTGGATCTAAAATTCATATCCATAAAATAAGAAAATATATATTTCCTTTCCCAGAAATTCCTCCCACAATTTTTGGTCTAGTTTAGTGTTGCGTTGATTTTCCTGCAACTGAACACAATGCATTATTCTTTTTTCTAATATTTGTTTAAAATATCTTGATATTATTACCAGCTAAGAGTTTGTTTGCAGTCTTGTCAAAAGCTGGAGATTGTTGCTTGCAAAGCTTGAAAGGACAAATTATTTTTGTTATTTATATAGAAAGCTTTAGCATGTTATTACAAATCAATGATGTTACTGTCTTTCCCTTAGCATTCTGGCTGCAGCATTTATTGTTTTGACATTTCTTTACTCCTATTTTAGAGTTCTGTAATTCATTTATTCAAGTATTTAGTGGCATAGCTGTTGGCACTAGAAACTTAACTCACTTGCATAAAGGCTTCCTTTTGGCTTATTCTTAATTTACAGATGAGCATCATGCTACACAGACTAAGATAGATCCTAAATGTGCGTTTCCACATTTGGGATAATGTTTTTAGCCAGTTCTCTTCCTCAGTAAATCTATGACACATTGCTCTAATTTTCCATCCAGATCATTGCTTTTTTCTGAAGCAACCTTAACTGAATTGCATTACTTTTTTTAATTTTAGTCACAGAAAGTTTAATAAAAGCCTCGCTTTCTCTGCTGAATCATACATTACATATTTTTGCAAAGAACATTGAGTAAGAAAAAAGACAAATAAATGTACAGCTTAACAAAACATTCTGTCTATTAATGGAAGTTTCTCCTCTGTTTTCAAAAGTGCAATGAAAACAGAATATGTTTCTGGGATGCAGAAAAAGGAAATGATCAACAAGAGATTTCTAAGGCATGAACAAAATAAGAAAACAATATTTTCAAACCTATCTATAAAAAAAAACCCCTGAGTTTAATAAGTAATGAAAAACCCTTGAATCTTGCTTTTCAATGAAACTAAGGAATTGCACATAAAGACTTTGTTTAGAACTTAGGATTTTAGATCACTTTCTTGTGAAGAACTCCGATTTTGAAATATTCAAATCTAAACCACTTCCAAATTGTTTCTGTAGTCTAGGTCTTCTCAAGCTTTGTCATGCCATGTTCCCACATCTGCTGAAATACAATTTAACAGTCTAATATCATCCTTCATAAACTCATTTTCTAGGAATATGAAGTAACCAAGTTAAGTTTAAGGAAGCCCAGGACCACCATTTTTTAATGAGGTCTCTGGTAGAAAACAGCAAGAAATTTGTTTTTGTAAATCTTTTGTAACTTTTTAGAAATATATGTTCTGTTTGGTTTTCTTCCTAGCTATTTGACAGCTCTCCTGAAAACTATTTTCTTAGGAAATGCCTATTTGTGCCACTTAAACATCCCAATCTTTCTCTTTTGTTTCTCTTAAGGCTCTGTGCCTCTTAAAAGAGTTGTCTATTTTTTATCTTTCCATACTAAGTTGCTGCTATTGTTTTTACTCATTCTAGCTTATAGTACAAGCATCAGAGATCATTCCCTTCGACCATTATATAGAAACTGAATATTAGGTCATATATGCGTCAAACCTCAGGCTAAACTGTGTGGAGACTCGGTGTCAGCTCTGGATGGCTTACAATACCGTGAAGACTACTGTTTAGTTTCGTAGATATAAAGAATTCTAAACAACAGACTTTCTTTGAGGGTAGTTGCAAATTCTCCTATTCTCTAACAAAGACAGTTGAATGAAGTAGAAAAGCTTCCTAGTTTCTATAGAAATGGAAGAAGTAGTCAGTATAACTGCTTCTGTATAGGTTTTGTTTCTTTCAGCCACATTCTGTCTCCTGCAATACACATGAGCTCTGGTAATCTTCCTTGACAATGCCAATTGTTCCAGCTTATTGGGTTGCTTGTAGAAACAATAACAAAAGCTGTTTCTAGAATGTAATTTGGCAGAATATTTAATTATCAAAATAATTGTGCAAGAATACTCATTTTGTACTTATGAGACATAAGGCCATTTCTGAAATATTTCTCAGCTTTCATAACCTATTCTTCCCAAAGTAGAAAGTACATACAAACATTTGTATTATATAAATATGTCAAAAAAGCTTGATGACATATAATAATAATATACCAGTCTAGACATGGTATATCTGTTATTGCAGGTTGCACTTGAGAGGGTTTTTTAGTTTGTTCCTATTATTTATAATAGAAAAGCCATCCTTTTCATTATGATAAACAAAAAAGTCACAATAGAACAGCTCACCATAGCAATAGGTTTGACATGCTAGGTTAAGAACACATTTGAGGCAAATCTGAATTTGTCTGTGTTAATGTCTGTTAATTTAGATCTTTATTTGAAAAGTAGATCCTTAATACAATTCAAAATGTGTCAGTGCAAAACAATTTTCAGATTAAATTTTCACAAGACCAGTTGAACATGCCAGTTAGAATATATCAAGGGATATATCTTGAGAAGTTACTCTATTTTCTTTAAGTGAAAATTCGTACATACCTGGTTATCTTGATAAAATGAGACAAATGGCAAATATGCTTTGTTATTATTGTTTTCTAAAAATTCTGATCTAGATCACAAGCCTACTGTTCTAAATAAACTCCAAAAAACATTAAGAAATAGTTTTGTTTCAACAGGTCATAATGTTATCAACAATATGGAAAAAAGAACCAGAGAAAAAGCATTGTTACTCATGAGGTTAAAGAGAATTAGTGATTCACATCCCACAGAATTCCCACAGAAAGTTAATAGAAATAATAGTTTTATTCTGAAAGGGATGCAAGCTTGTAATTAACTGTAAATTATACCCATGTAGAAGGATAAAAATAATCAACCTTCTGTACATACTAAGAGAAAAAATATTGCATGGTTTGGTTTTTTTTGCACTCTTGTCTCCAGATAGTTTAGTTCTCTAAACAAGACTAGTTCCTTTTGTAGAAGTTAAAAAGTATTATTCCAAAGCCAATATTGACTTCCTCATATATTTTTTCCTTTTTTTAAATCTGCATGATAACTGCAGGGTTATGAGAAGTAACAAGCTGAAACAAGCCAGGACACTGAAGCAGTCTTGCCTCACAAGATAAAATATTGATGGAGAGCAGATTCCCTACTCAGTGAGAGCTTCCACCAGATGATTATAGGTAGATAATCCAGATGTCCAGATTTAACTCAGAGAGTTTGATTTAAAACTATTCAGGCTTAAAGATTAAAAGCCCATTTTACCTGGATTGTTGTTTACAGTCATGCTAGACACTTTTTGTAATATTCGCAGGACTGGAGTAGATGGGTGCTGGCAAAATTTGGACCAGAATGCTCTGGCAAGTCCAGGCACCAAGCCAAAAAGAAGAAAGTCTGTTCAGAAATCTCTGCTTCTTTAAGGTTTACATAAATTTTTTAACAGTTCCAGGGTTTTTGTTTGTTTGTTTATTTGTTTGAGATTAGACCTCAGTAGAATTTGTGTTATTGTTTATTTTGGATCTGGCGTGGAAAGCTGATAGACCTTTTTCTCTGGAAGATGTACTAAATGCACAACCATGCTATGTGTGCCAAAGAAAAAGGGAGCATTTGTGAGTGTGTATATATATGCTTATATATATATACACTCATGTACATACACATACATATATACATATGTACATATGTATGTATATATGTAAGATCTGTAGACATATTTATGGATATATTGGTATCTGCCTATGTGTATAGATACATGTAAAGTGACGGAAACATGGTCTTTGAATGTAATAAATATTGAGAAAGTAAGGCAGCTGTATAGTATTTCTCATTATCTTCACCATTCAATGCATAATTCTAACGTGTATTTCTGCATAGTGTCAAAGGTCCACCCTGAATGCAGAATTATTATTTTATTCATGAGGTTCTCCTTTAGCATTGTACTATATGAGTTTTCGCCATATGCTCCGTGTGAGGTGAAATACTGCAGATACAGAAATTGCACAAGATTTTGCAAACTCACTGTCACAGTGAGGATTAGTCTTCATGACAGTCTCATTCCCATGTCTTTATTTAGTCTCCAAACTGCCAGTTGCACAAATCGTTTTCTCTACACGTTGGTTTTGTTTAGTGTGTCTTATTCAGGAAGATCTCTCTTAGGTGGGATAAACTATCCATCCAGAAAAACATAACAGAGTTACAGATTGCAAAAGTTCTGTTTTAGGTGACTTGACTGATCAGGATCCTGTGACAGATCTTTATCTTTCTATGTGATTTTAACAACTGGACCTTTTTGTTTGTTGGTTAGTTGTTATATACTTGCTACATTCTCTATGCAACTTTCTCACTTCCAAAGCAAAACCTTCAGTACTTATCAAGCCATGATGGCCTGTGTACTGAAGTCTTATTTTATTTTCCTCTTGAATTTTCTCAGTGTTATGTCCTGATACAATTCCAGAGAACAAAATCCGTGATGCTTAAGTTCTTTCTTTTATAAATGTGGTGGGTTGATGCTGGCCAGCAACCTGACGTGGGTTGACCTTGGCTGGCTGCCAGGTACACACCAAGCTGCTTTATCAATGTTCTTCCTCATCAGGACAGGGGGAGAAAATATGACAAAAAGCTCATGGGTTGAGATAACAACAAGGAGGTCACTCAGCAATTACAATCACAGGGAAAACAGACTCAACTTGGGGAAAGTTAATTTAGTTTATTACCAATTAATGAGAGTACGATAATAAGTAAGAACAAATCTAAAAATACCTTCCCCCCCAACTCCTCCCATCTTCCCAGGCTCAGCTTCACTCTCAACTTCTCTACCTCCTCCCTCTGAGTGGTGCAGGGGACAGGGGATGGGGGTTGCAGCCACTTCATAAAAATTTGTCTCTGCTGATCCTTCCTCCTCACACTCTTCCCCTGCTCCAGCATGGGGTCTCTTCCACAGGAGACATTCCTTCATGAACTTCTCAAATGTGGGACCTTCTCATGGGCTGCAGTTCTTCAAGAACTGCTCCAGCATGGGTCATTTCCACAGGGTTCAGTCCTTCAGGAACAGACTGCGCCAGCATGGGTACCCTGGGGGGTCACAAGTCCTGCCAGGAAACCTGCTCCAGTGAGGGGTCTCCATGGTGTCACAGCTTCCTTTGGGCCACCTGTTCCACTGTGGGGCCCCCTCCAGGCTTCAGTGTGGCTATCCGCTCCACACTGGGCATTGGTGGGCTGCAGGGGGACAGCCTGTGTTGCCATGGTCTTCTCCATGAGCTGCAGGACAATCTCCGCTCTGGTGCCTGAAGCACCTCCTTCCCCTCCTTCTTCACTGACCTTGTGCTACGACCCATGCTGGGCACACCAGGGAGGGGTCGTAGTGAGTTCAGAATTCCCTCTGGCTAAATTAAGGTGAAGCAACACCAAACGATCAGTTAAACTTCTTATTGATGTCAGAAGCAGCCTGAGCTTGGAAGGTGTAACAGTTGGTGGTGGGGTTTCTCACAACAGGAATTGGCATGAAACTACCTCAGTAAACTGGGTAACCCACGGTGACCATATACATCAGTTCAGGGAAGAAAATAAGAAGATCCCTCCCGTTGAGTCAGGAGGTTCAGAGCAGACCCCCTTGCTTTCTAGACTCCTTCTCAGAGAAGAGCCATGGGGCAGCTGAATCCACTCCTAGTCCCAGACTTAGTCAATGGTTTTATGTCTAAAGGGATGAGGTGCACAGATTATGAACAAGGAGAGAGAAAGAGAGAGCGCGACAGAGAGAGAAAGAGGAAAAGAAAAGAGAAAGATTTCACTGGGCCTGGGTGCAGCGTTGGTCCAGTCAGCCTAGAAGTCCAGTTCCAGAGGGTGAGCATGCACGTGGGGCTTCAGGTTGTGCCCTTTTATCATCTTCTTGCCCCTTTTTTGGGCAGGCACTCAGACTTATTAGGCTGATTAGGTGCCGTGCACAGTTTGTATCTTCAGAACCTTCGGGAAATGGGTTGGCGGGCTTAGGGGTCGTTTGGGGAGTAACTTCTCCCTCCTTGCAGGCATGACCCGTCTCTGACCTTTGGCCATACCTGGTGAGCTGCCCTGCTCAGCGTATCAGAACAGGGAACTGCGCATTCTCCATTGGTCCAGTCATCCTAGAGGTCCAGTTCCAGAAGGTGTGCGTGCTTGGGGCTTCAGTTTGTGTCACATGCCTTCCCTGTCCTGTTGCTGACCAGCTTCTTACCTACAGTTTGTTGTTAGGCAGGGTTTGCTGTTAGGCAGAACTTGCCCCACCACAATGTTTGAGACATTAACTCTTTCAGTCTCTCACACCTTGGTTAGTTATTTCTTTCACTTATTCTCACTCCTCTCTTCCTCCTGCTGCTTTATCCTTTTTTAAATATCTGTTCTCAGACATGCTACCATCATCACTGACTGGCTCAGTTTTGGCCAGCTGTGGGTCTGTCTTGGAGCCAGCTGGAACCAGCTCTGTCAGACATGAGGGAAGCTTCTGCTCTGTTCTCACAGAAGCCAGCCTTGCAGCCCCCCTGCCTGCCACCAAAACCTTGCCCCATATAAACCCAGTGTACAACCAAATACCTATCCTTCCTTTCAATCACTGCTCTTTCCCAGGGGATGGGGAGAAAAAAAATTGAAGGAAGGCAAAAAGACTTGTGGATCAAGATAATGACTGTTTAACAAGAAAAGCAAAACCACTTTTCTGGAAGGCAGAGTCTCAGCATGTGTAACAGCTGATTGGAAGACAGATGTGGTAACCATGAACATCCCTCCTTCTTCTTCCTTTCTCAGAGATTTTATTGCTGAGCATGACATCATATTCTATGGGAAATCCCTTTGGTCAATTTGGGTCAGCTGTCCCAGCTGTGTCCCATCCCAGCTTCTAGTCCACCCCACCCACTTGCTTTGGCAGGTGGAAAGAGAAAGAAAACCCTGACACTCTGCAAGCACCGTTGAGCAGTAGCCAAAACACTAGTGTGTTATCAACACTGTGTTAGCCACAAGTGCAAAGCACAGCAGCTTAGGGGCTGCTCTGAAGACTTCATAACTTCATCCCAGCCAGACCCAGTACAATGAACAATAAGATGACTAGAAGTGCTATGATATTCTGCATCCCCAGAAATTATGTTCTGGCCAAAAAAAAAATTTTTAGAGTGCTATGTAAAACTGAAATAAGTGATGAGCCAGTCAAGATACTTATATTTAGGATGATAGAATTAGCCACTATGAGATATTTTAAAAAGCAAACAAGGTTATTCTTCAATATTTAAGTTTAATAAGAAGACATATTTAATTCTTTGAACTCCTGACAATAAAGAAATAAATAACTTAAAAGAAAAGAAACCCATACAAAATAAAAACAAACCAGGAAAAACTCTTCAGGGAAACTGCTCAACAAAGGAACATTTTTTTTCAAAGAAGTACCATTTATTTTATATGTTATAACAGCTGAGCAAGATAGATTTTATAAAATACTGGTGGCAAATAGCAGAAAATATTACTGGGTTTGTGGCAATGATGTAGAGTGATCAATTTTTTTGTAAATGCTAGCAAATATGATGATTCACACTCTTCCTAAGTTGAAATTTACCAGGGATTTGAGAACATACTCAAAGCTTCGTACTTCCAGATAAAGTCCTCATGTGCTGTAAGCCAAGAAGACAGAGATGTCAATAACAAAGAAGATGGCACCAAGCCATGCCAGAGAACTGCAGAAGGGAAGAATCTAATACACGTATGTATGTTTAATTTAAATTAAGAATAGACAACAAAAAAAGAAGGAAGTCTCTTCCATTTCCCTTATTAGTTTTTTTATAAGTGATTGGGCTAGAGCAGAGAGAGAAACATAAAAAAAAAAAATCTCATGAAATGCATGTTTGTAAAGATTGTATAGAAGAGAAATAGATATTGTAAGTTTCTTACTTTTAAATACAGAACTATGGGAAAGCATCAAGGAAACTGAAGAGGGGAGAAGTAATGTGTTCATGAGAATGTGAGGCAGAGTGAGGGAGACAAAAATGCTGACAATGACCAAAGAATAAGGCTGAAGCAAACTTGGAGACAAATGACATTTGTAAGTCTATTACATGACTAATGGTCATGACTGGAAAGAAGCTATTAAAAATAGAATTATGAGTAACCTAACACTATATGTTTCCAGCCTAAGCATTCATATTTTTTAACACTTCATAATGTTATGCTAATGAAGACTTACATGGGACAAGTCTTGGGCAAAATTTATGGAATATGTATTTATATTATAAGCAAAAAATAAACAATACAAGTTTAAAAAAAACCAAGACTAAATTAACAGAAATGTAGAGCAAACACTTAAGATCTGAGCTTGTGTTTAAACACAGAACCTGTCAAGTGTTTCTGAAGTTTTAAATAATATTTCTCATTCATGAACTTTTCCCCCAAGCAGCCAACATACAGTGTATGTTTATGCTTGTGTGCATATAATGTACGTATATGTGATCCTCTTTATCATTATGAAGGAGAAAAGAGACTTATAGCACTGAAGAATCTACATGGAAACATCAGAATTAAAGGAAGCTTGCCTTTCCTTGCCTTTTTAAGATTTTCAGTTGTAGACTGAGGGTTATTCAGTGTTTTTTGTTTGTTTGCTCTGGCCTCTAGCTCTATTTCTAAAGTTTGCATTTGTCATAAGTGTTTCTTGTTTTGAGTAATTTAGAATATATGGGAGTATTAACATTAAATTTACATATAACTATTAAGACGGAATAAAAATATTAACATCTTCAGAAGCTTGCATATGAGTACTGTGTAAGCACTCCCAAGTACTGAGTCAAACTGTTGAATATATATGTGTAAACTTTTGCAATCTGGTAGTCCCAAAACAGTAATTCTGCAGGTGTTAGGTGTTAAGGAAAATAAAGTTAAGGAATGTCTCTAAACTTGTTTTGTAACGATAACTCAAAGTCAAGTCCTCGGTCAATTCACTTGATCTTACCTTTATTGGTGTGAAGAGTAACAGAAGTAAATTTCCCAAATACTCTTTAGAAGGTTAGTAATAAAAATCAAAGACACAATGAGGACAGCATGAACAAAAATCTGAGCTTTTCCCCTTTTTTATGTTTTCTATTATTTTTTCAATCATGTATGTACTCATCCTTTTATAACATTTCTTCTAGTACATTTTCAGTAGCACAATTTATTTTGCTGGGTTATATAATTCTTAAGGCTTCCTACTCACTTGCAGTAAGACCTATACATTTAGTAAAACTTTAAGTAAAAATTAAATCTAAATTAAATTCTGTCTATCTTCCAAATGCATGGAAAGAATTTCCAAATTTTGAACAATTGTTTTCATAACAAACAGGAATTAAATGCTGGCTCTCAATTTTTTTCATGGAATGAAGTTCCAAAAAGTGCTAAGACATTTTTACTTCAGTATTTTTGAGTGAAAAAAAAGCCCCAGCCAAAATTATTGCTGTATTCATGAGAAGAAAGTGTGTTCTTTGCAACTGTCCCATACAGAAACTTGTATTTACAGTGACATTCCCTCGGTACTCTGTACTTTGCTTGAAGGATAGTCCATGTTGGATTGAAGAAGTAATTCTCCAGAGCTTTGCACTAGCTGAATCTAAACAGAAATCTTCTTGTAAGAGCTAACTTACAATTTAGACTATTCTAAAAAAAAAAAAAAAAAAAATTTAGAAAAAACTAAAATTGAGACTTTCCATTTTCTTTGTGTAGTTATTTGCTGGGGCAAATTAGTCATAACTTTTATGAAAATGAGTACTTCCATTAAGGTTTTCCAGAATTGGGCCACTTTTTTTTCTATATGCAGTAAAAACAATAAGTCATAACCTACAAATTAAGAATTACACTTTATCTTTTGTTAAATATGTTTAACAATTCAATGTTTTATTGTTTTTTTGAGATATGGATTTTCTTCAGAAATAGGACAACACTTGAATTACTTGGATTACTACATTGAATTACACATTATCTCAAAAATATGCAGTGTCACCACATTACTTAGAATTAAACTGATATTGGCAAGTGGCCTAATTTTTAAGTATAGTTTTTACTTAAAGGTATTTTTAAAGTGACTGTTATTGAATATAAAGTATGAAAAAGGACTTAAGGTCATGGTTGATAAACAGCTGACCATTTGATCTTTGTCTGATGCTTTAACACTGGAGGCCAACACAATTTATGAATTATATTTTAAATCCCCTTACATGAAAATGCGAATTAGGAATTTTGAGGTAGTATTACTTCTGTACATTAATGAGACCAGTATGGGATATGAGAGCCTGAGAAACTGGAGAGGTTATAGCTACAAGAATTATAGCAATAATTTGAAGTGAAGGAAACCATGTTTTATAGCAAGAAACTAAGACTGTTACTTTATGTGGAGATGACTTGATCAATGTCTACAAGAACCCACAAGAACCACAGATTGCTGACAGCATACTGACCTTTAATCTAGAAGAATAGAACATGACAACCTCAATTCTAGAATATAAACAATTTTCAATAACATCAGCTCAATAAGACCATTAGAAGAACATCACTGAAACAGCTTACATGGGAAGCAGTAGAATATATATTATTTGAAGATTTTTATATCAGGATATACTGTAGCTAAGACAGATATTATTAGAAGGGTTTGATGTAAAAATTACTAGACATGGGTCAACAATCTGCATTGTTCAGAAGGTCACTATTCAGCAACCATAACAGATCTTTTCAGCCTTGGAAATTCTAACTGTATGAAAACTTTAATAATCCATGTACTTAAATGGACTTTGCCTTACAAAATTTCAGTGCACTAAAGTATTCTATTTTTTAGCAGTTTTAAAGTTTTGCAGTACCACAATACTTCAGTTTTTCTGGTGCTTTAGGAAAGGAAAAAAATAAAGTAGATATTGGCAAAACCCCACAACCTTATGTTCTTTGATTTTCTGAAGTTTGCCATGCCGTTCTACTTCATATAATACCTAATATAAATAGGGTAGTCTTCTGCTAGGATTTATACACAGCTCCTCTGAATATAATTCTGTCTACTAGCCCCATTTTGTGTTTTCCTATTAACTGCAATGTATGGCTCAATGGTGTTTGAGTTCTTTATATACTGACTGAGCCAGAAAACAAATTACATGATCATAATTTACTAGTCTTTAATGGCAGTTTGGATACCGGCCAAAAGTATACTATCACCTTCATCATGGTGATGTGTTTCTATACTTGATTTTACAGAGCATTTAATTTGATACCGAAAAGCCAGACGAAGAAACTCTCTAAGACTCAATTTTGGAGTTTTAGAAAGCAGGCATTCTTTATTGTAGTGCTGGATGCACGGGGCATAATTCCACCTAGTGTGCATACCACAACTTTAGCACTAACAGGTTATATTGAATAAGAAATTGCGTATTAATCAGATTAGTATACATATACACAAAAATGATTGCAACTGATTATCGTAGTACTGCTTAGATCTGATCATGTGCAATAAAGGATCCATCTGAGTCGAAGGGCTGCTTTTGCAACCACCGACCCATTGGGAGTTCTTGTCAGCTGTCCTTGAAGTCTTTATTCTTGTCCTTGTTCTTTGATCTTGAAGCTTAACGCCGTTTCAATCACATGTCGTCAGTTTCAACATTGTTCTCATCTAGCGTACAGGAACATCTAGTCATGAGAGCAAAGAACTTCAAAAACTTATGAGTAACTACCTCTACTAGTTAATTGCTTGGCTATACTTTTGTCTATTGTTTCAATCATAGTGTTAGTATAAGATTTCTAATAATTATTTACCAAATCTCACTTTTACAGTCACCTAGCAGCAAAACAGTTTCCATGGCTGGGACAAAATATTAAAACCATCAAAATATTTAAACATACCATACAGAATGTATGGAAATATGCTATCAATTGATTTCCTTTTATTAATGAATGAAGTCACTTTAAGTCTCCACACATGGAAAGCAATGAAGAAGTTTTCACTTTTTATTTTTTTTAGCAACACAACTCTGTCCTGAAAGCTCAAATAACACTGAAGTATATAATGATAATTCTCTGATTAAATCACACCATCCTCAAACGCAGAGTCAGGAAGGAGCTAATAAAGTAACTGAGTATCAAACTCATGTGTCACCCATCAGCCAAGTAGAAACAACTCTTGTCCAGAAAGAATGTGATTAAAATAGAGAGGGATGTAAAGAGCAAGATTATTCCAATATGAAGGCTAATAATGTCCCTGAGATGATTCTATGGTGGCTTTCAGTGTGACAAGTAGGGAAAAAATGGACCTGTTGTTCTAAGCAACTGTGGAACTTCAGATTCCAAAGAAATTTGGTTTTGCTGAATCACTCTGAAATCCACAAGCAGGCGGTGCTCTAGAAATGTCAAGTGGTATTTTTATTTTCATATGGAAATGCTGAGACTAATTAACAATACTTAAACCACTTAATATAAATGTCTGTTGTGGTTAAAGAAAACTAATGTAATTGCTCAACCATCTTTAAACCTGTGTCCTCAGATATGTTGACCCAGCAATGACCTGCTGAAAAGCATTTAGACTGCTAATTCCAGTTAATTAAAAAAAAAAAAAAAAAGATATGAAAGTGCCTGACTCTCTGGTGTTATATAACAATGTAGAGAACCATTACAATTTATTCATGGCTTTAACACATAGTGTGCTTTCCAATATACCAAGTACAGAAAAAAAACACAGAAATATAACTGTAGCTACATAGGCTTGTTGTGTTTAAAGTAAATAAAGAATATAAAAACATTTTGTTGCAGTCTTTATTTTAGAGGGATTTTAATATTTTTTTTAAGTGGGTTAATTTGATCCCTGTCTCTTCAGGATGAAGTCTCAAGTGAGTAAGGAGAAATCAATAAATATTTCTTCACTGCACATTGCCATAGTTGTTAAAAGAATCACTATTACCCTTCTTAACAAAATTACTATGCTATTGTTCCTCTCTGGTGCAACACCATTGACAGTATGTTTTAGATTTTTACTACAATTATCTTGACACTTAAGAGATCAAATGGCTTTAGAAAGCACTTAAAAAACTCGTGTCCAACTTCTGAGCAGATATAGATGTATTTATACTCCTGCCAAAAAAAAAAAAGGTTAAAGAAATTTATTTTCAGAATTAAATGTTATGCACTTGCATTGGGTTTGCGTGGCAAGATTTTGGTAGCGGGGGGGGTTACAGGGGTGGCTTCTGTGAGAAGCTGCTAGAAGCTTCCCCTATGTCCAACAGAGCCAATGCCAGCTGGCTCTAAGATGGAGCCATCGCCAGCCAAGGCCAAGCCCATCAGCGATACTGGTAGTGGCTCTGGGATAACATATTTAAGAAGGGAAAAAAAGTTGCAGCAGGCACAGAAATGGCAGCCAGAGAAAGGAGTGAGAACATGCAAGAGAAACAGCCCTGCAGACCCCCAGGTCAGTGAAGCAGGAGGGGGAGGAGATGCTCCAGGCACCGGAGCAGAGATTCCCCTGCAGCCCGTGGTGAAGACCATGGTGAGGCAGGCTGTCCCCCTGCAGCCCAGGGAGGTCTACAGTGGAGCAGATATCCACCTGCAGCCCAGGGAGGACCCCACACCAGAGCAGGTGGGTGCCCAAAGGAGGCTGTGACCCCGTGGGAAGCCCGTGCTGGAGCAGGGTCCTGGCAGGACCTGCGGATCTGTGAAGAGAGGAGACCATGGAGAACGTTTTCTGGCAGGACTTGTGACCCTGTGGGGGACCCACGCTGGAGCAGTGTGCTCCAGAAGAACTGCAGCCCGTGGGAAGGACCCACATTGGAGAAGTTCGTGAAGGACTGTCTCCCATAGGAGGGACCCCATGCTGGAGCAGGGGAAGAGTGTGAGGAGTCCTGCCCCTGAAGAGGATGAAGCGCCAGAGACAACGTGTGATGGACTGATTGTAACTGCCATTTCTCATCCCCCTGCACTGCTATAGGGGGGTAGGTAGAGAATCTGGGAGTGAAGCTGTGCCTGGGAAGAAGCTGGGGTGGGGGGGAAGGTGTTTTAAGACTTGTTTTTATTTCACATTACCCTAGTCTGGTTGACTGGCAATAAATTAAGTTAATTTTCCTCAAGTTGAGTCTGTTTTGCCCATGATGGTAATTGGTTGAGTGATCTCTCCCTGTCCTTATCTCAACCCACAAGCTCTTTGTTATATTTTCTCTCCCCTGTCCAGCTGAGCGGGGGGGAGTAATAGAATGGCTTTGGTGGCACCTGGCATCCAGCCAGGGTCAACCTACCACAGCACTTTATAAGTAATATTCTTTAAGTCTTAAAACATACTGATTTTTGAAGTGTCTGTAGACTATGGATTACAATGTACTCCTTGGGAGTAAGGAAACAATGACTTATGAAATGGAGATGTTTTTTCTTAATATGAAGTCTAGACTTCTGTTAAATGCAGTGTGGTATTTTACAGGTGGAATGGGGGCAGGGGGGCACAATATCACTCCACCTCTGTTATTGAAATGGATGACTATGCTAAATCCAGAGGTTTTCTTAAAATGCTGGACCAGAACCTACCTGGTGGTTTTACTGAATGCAGAATAAATCTGTGACTTTTTGGTTGCATAGTTTTAATGCTCCTCTTTCCTTGCTCTGTAGAATTTGGAGATTCAAGGGGTGTCAAGCTTTTTCCAGCTCACCCTAGTCACATCTCTATTACTTTGAGCATGCATTAAGGTCTGGTTTGCACTTAAGTCCAAATCTTTTGGTCATTCATGCTGTGTGAATACAGAATCATTTTCAAGCATATATGTAAGGTTTGCCTCAGAGTGCCATGAGGCACTGCAAAGATATTGCACAAAAAATCTTTACAGAGGTCTAAAAATCAGAGAAAGATCAACTATCCTGTGCCAATCCACATCTCACCAGGAATCCTATCTTATCGTTTTAGGAAATTCTGTTCATTGGTGTTAAATAGATGAATCATCTGGGCTTCTTTCTGGAAGTTTCTAAACTTTGTGTGGTGTGAACAAAGTAGAAATTATACGTTAATGTGGATGCATAAGCCAAGGGCAAGAAGTGTGAAAGACTATAGCCTACTTTCTCATTAAGGAGATGTTATATGGCATAGTTATTGTCTTAGACTTACAGAATTTTATGCAGTATGACTTCCTTTGTTACTCATTGCTCAGCTTACCATGCAGTGATTTAGCATCTGTATATAGAAGACACCTGTGAAGCTGATTTTTGGGGTGTGCACAGAAAACCTAGTGAGTTCTCTTGCACATGCAGAAGTGAGATTGCTGGGCTGAAAGTAAGAAAACAGAAGTTTAAAGGACACCAACATATTTAACTTTCAAACAAAACGTGAAAGCACACAGTTTGTAGGCATTGCAGCCTTTCAGGTGCACAGTTATAGAACAGCTGAATTATTACAGGATAGCTCTACATGACTGATTTAAAACCCCTCCTGAGACTGAACTAAAAGTGACCATGATATATAGTTGCTTGGGCTTGAGAGAGGAAGGTGATTTGGAATATGTTACTGTTCATAAAATTGCCTTCTAGGTCTTAGCTGCATGCCACTTTGATAGTTTAATTATAAATCTATCACTTAAATATTTCTGGAAGATGGGTTGTTGTTGAAGCAAATTCTGACTTAATCAAGAAATTCAAGATGAAGTTTTATGGCTTATAGAGGAGAATAGACTGGATTGTTATAATGTGCTAAAGACCCTTTACTTTTCCCTGATTTGAAATTTGGATCTTTATCTGATATTCAAGGCTATTTGGAATGCTACCCAGCTTAATAAAAATAACCATGTTATAGATCAGAATGCTTTCTAAAGTGCAAGTTAAACAATTTTTTAATGATTTTTTCTTCAGACTCCCCTGAATATTGCTATGTCTCATGGGACTTCAAATTGGGGCAGTGGTCTAGACTTATTGATCTGGCATAATTTCAGCAAGAATTCTTGAGATTCCATTTTGATAATATCACTTATTTAGAGTCAAGTATTTTATATTTTTGCACAACTAGGGCTCAGACTGTCTATAACCCTTTCAAAAGGATCTCAGCTTCTTAAGGATTTGTTTAATCATGAGTAGCTCATACCACCCTTTAAGGGAATTATTATTTCTAAGTTAATGAAGTTAAATTAGAACTTTGAACTGGTGCTAATTAATATAGCAAAGACAATGCATCATGACCTGGATTTGGTTCAAGTCTGGGGGGTTTTAAGCAGTGTTTTATGAGAACTGGGTTACTGGAGAGGACATGCTTGGATGATGCATGCTGTGCAGTATATTGCAGCCAGTGTCTTCAAAACCTTGTCTTAAAAGTTGTTGTAAATCTGGTCAAGGTGACTCAAACAAAACAAGTACTAGAGATGTATTTACTGCAATAAGAATATCTCTGTAGTGTTTTATATATCTCTTTATGTATAATTTCTTATGTATTTATCTTTATATGTATAAAATTATATACACGTATACACACACACACTCTCATTGAATTTTCATTTAAATTAATTTTCTGAAGTAAGACTTCCACAAAGCAATCTGCTAAGGGTCTGCTAATAGTAGCTCTCTGCTGCTGTCTGCTAACAGACAGCTCTGCTGCATAGTCTGCTTCTGCGTGGCACTCATTTTCCATGTGCTTGGGAAGTGTTGCAATTGCCAGAATTCAGTTGCGTGAGAACCTTGATCCAAGCTTTTCGTCAAAACCACTCAGTTTTCCCAGGTGCTTTCAATGCTACAGCTCCAAGTCTTCTAGTATGCTTTGCACTTATTTGGTTTAACAGACAAGCAGATATCTCGACATTTTACTAGTTCTTGGATCCATCCCAGACTGGAACTTCTTAAGCTATTGGATTTTTCAGAGGAACTGACGCCAGTTCTAAGAATGACTGAAGTGCCTGTGACCCAGTACAATGTTTTCAGAAACAATCAACAGAGATTGTCTAAGACAGATCTTAACATAAAAAATTCGGTGGTGTTTTCCCATGATCCTTTCCTGGTTTCTAACAATTTTCTGGCTCAGGCTTTTGGACCAGCTCTAGCATTAACTTTTTTTTTGGGGGGGGGCAATATACAGTATTTAATAGTAGGGGTTAATATTTAATATTATGAGTTCAATAGCAAAATGAACTATAAATTTCAACTTAGGAAGGCAAGCACTCCTAGGACAAATACTGTTTCTGTTAATGCCTATTCACATGACCCATTATTGTGTGAGGTTCTTGTTATGCCTTAAAGATAGTAGACAGGATAAAAATGTTCACCATGTCTGTTTCATCTATGATGAAAAGCAGAAGCAAAAGCTAAATGATAACTTAATTTGCAATGCTTTCTATGTCTCTATGCAGTATTCTTGGTACAGTTCTAACCTTTCAGCATGGTGATACCTTGGATCAGGATGACATTTTTTATAAAAATAAAAACCTAACTGCATAATTTTAAAGAAATGGTGTTAGCATGTCATAATTAGTGAAAACACTTTACAAATGTCTATTTTTAATACTTTAAACTGGAACAATTACTATTTTTCCCACCAGGAAATACAAAAGAATGACTAAAGAATGGCTAAACAAAAGAAAGACTAAAAGACTTCAATTCTGTCTTTTTTACCCTCCCCATTCCCTTCACAGAGGAAAGACTGTATTGATCATTGACATTCTTCTCTCAAGAGGTGCTTGAAATGACTGTGTCCTTGATAGCACTTGTCCTAATTTGTTGTATAAATAAAAGCCACATATCTATTCTTTATTTGCTCTCCTTGAAAATACTTCTGCTGGTCAAGGCTCAGGATATTAAAGTTCTTCACATCTAAGAAATACAATAAAAAGCACAATGAAGCTTTAAAAAACAAAACAAAACAAAACAAAACCCCCAACACTTCATTTGAGAGAAACCACACTGACAAAATAGGAGTGGAAATCTCTGCAAAGAGCAGAACTTCAAACTAAATGAAGATGGTTAAATTGCTATATACCATGATACTGTACTCATGATGCTGCATTAACAGGAACTATAAACAAGCACTTCCATTGGAAAGTTGGCTTTTCAGAGTTTGCTTCATGTCAAATATTAGCACACACTGCCACATACCTTGTATTGGTTTTAAGTGACAAAGTTTTGGTAGCAAGTAGGTGTAGGAGATGGCTTGTAACTCCCCGAAAAAGGATTGAGACAATCAGCCTGAGGGAAGCATGAACAATGGCAAGAAACAAAACTTGGTAAAGACAAGGAGGGAGGGGGGTGGAGGCCCTCCAAGCCTCTCTGAGGAATGTCTCAAACACTTGCAAGTACCCTGAATGGAATAATGCAGGCCTGGTGCTCAATGAACTGATAAGGCTGACACTTGACCCATGCAGGAGGAATAGCAAAGGATGGGGCTGGGGGAGGAAGCCCTGTGGAGACTGAAGGGTTCTGCCCTGGTGCAACTTGTGAAGCTTGTTAACTCTCTGTTTTCGGGGCCATCGTGTCTGGTGAATGACCTTTGCCTCATTATCTGCAAAATGCATATTAAAGTTGACACCCCTGCATATGCTAATGAAGATTATGGAGCTCATGCTAAACATATGTGACTACAGCACCCCTCTCTCAACCCAAATCATACTACACATCATCTGGGGAAAGGAGTGAGAACCTGAAACAAAGCTGTCACCTTAGCAAGATTGCGGGTCTTACTGATATGGGGAACATAATGGGGGAAGATAGGTGCCACTGAAAAAGAAGGAAAAGTAGGATTCTGCAGAAGAGCATTCTTACAAACCAGAAGCCCTCCATTGGCTGGACCAATGCTGGAACCAGGACTGGTGATCTCTTTCTCTCTCTCTCTTCCCCCATCCCTCTCTTTCCCTCTGTTTCTCTTTTCTCTTAGAGTTGTTAAGTAATGCAAGGCGTACCTTACCGCTTGCCATAATTTGTTATATACCTAACCAATTATTGGAAAACCTAGTTTAAGATGTATTAATCACTGTGGGAATCTAATAAATGTTTGTATATGGACCTTGAGAGTTGCCTCACCTTAGTCCATGCCACTGGGGATTTGTGAACCTGAGTCACTCACCCTCCTCTTCTGAGTGGGTCATGACAGTAGGGGAGCTGTGGGCGTGGCTTCTGTGAGAATAGATCAGAAGTTGTCCCTGTGTTGCAGAGAGCCATTTCTCCAAAATGCACCCAACACTAGCCAAAGCTGAGCCCATCAGCAAAGCTGGTGGTGCCTCTGTGAACACATATTTAAGAAAGGGTAAAAAAGTACTGTGCAACAGCAGCTGGAAGAGAGGAGTGAGTATATGTGAGAGGAAGAACTCTGCAGACACCCAGGTCAGTGAAGAAAGAGGGGGAGGAGGTGCTCCAGGCACCAGAGCAGAGATTCCCCTGCAGCCTGTGGTGAAGACCATGGTGACACAGGTTATCCCCTGCAGCCCACCGAGGTCCACAGTGGAGCAGATAGCCACACTGAAGCCTGTAGAGGACCCCACAATGGAGCAGGTGGATGCAGCCCAAAGGAAGCTGTGACCCCATAGACAGCCCTCGCTGGAGCAGGCTCCTGTCAGGAACTCTGACCCCACGGGGAAGCCACACTGGAGCAGTCTGTTCTTGGATGACTGAACTCCATGTAAAGGACCCACGCTGGAGCAGTTCTTGGAGAACCAAAGCCTGTGGGAAGGACCCATGTTTAAGAAGTTCATGAAGGACTGTCTCCTGTGGGAGAGACCCCATGCTGGAGCAGGGGAAGAGCGTGAGGAGGATGGAATTTTTTATTTTATAAGTTTTTATAAACATAGTGCAAATATACGTTCTTAGCATTCTTTCAGAGTCTCAGGATTTGGTATGAAAAAGAGAAAATGGTTGGTCTCCAATGTTTTTTTTCCCCACTTTGATTAAAATACATGTTACGTGTGTCTGAGTGGGGAACAATGTATAAAGAGTTATTTATTATGTATGAGTTTCTAGATCACAGTACCCAATCTGTTGCAATGATCAACAATATAGAACTCTAATCAAATTTATTCATTTGATGAGGTATCACAGCAAAAAAACTGCTTAAAACTCAGTTTTTATCAGATCAGAATCAAAGTGGTTTATTGTTGGTTAACTGCATATTGTCCATAAATCAATCAGTGAATTACACTCAGAATCAATATCCAATTTAACAGAAACTGCAATACTAGACACTTTCAAAACATTAATAAGCACCTATACATTTCTAAATACTTTTTCATAACTAATCCCCAGAATTATATCTGCACACATGGTTATTTGTGTGCATGTGTACATACACACCCTCTGTCGTGGTTTAACGCCAGCTGGCAACTAAGCACCATGCAGCCTCTCACTCACCTCCCTCACAGTGGGATGGGAGAGAGAATCAGAAGGGTAAAAGTGAAAAACTGGTGGGCTGAGATACAGACAGTTTAATAAGAAAAGCAAAAGCCACACACAGAAGCAAAGCAAAACAAGGAATTCATTCACTACTTTCTATCAGCAGGCAGGTGTTCAGCCATCTCTAGGAAAACAGGGCTCCATCATGCCTAGCGGTTACTTGGGAAGTCAATTGCCATAACTCCAAACATCCCCCCTTCCTTCTTCTTCTCCCAGCTTTATAAGCTAAGCATGATGTCCTATTGTCTGGAATATCCCTTTTGTCACTTGGGGTCAGCTGTCCCAGCTGCATCTCCTCCCAACTTGTGCACCCCCAGGCTGCTCACTGGTGGAGTGGTGCGAGAAGCAGAAAAGGCCTTGACTCTGTGTAAGCACTGCTCAGCAGTAACTAAAACATGGAGTGACTACATCAGTGGACAAGGGAAGAGCTGCGGATGTCGTCTATCTGGATTTTTGTAACGCCTTTGACACAGTCCCCTACAACTTCCTTCTCTCTAAAGTGGAGAAATGTGGATTTGATGGATGGACTGTTTGGTGGATGAGGAACTGGCTGGATGGTTGCATCCAGCATAGTGGTCAACAGCTCAATGCCTAGATGGAGATCAGTGACAAGTGGTGTCCCTCAGGGGTCCGTACTGGGACCAGTACTGTTTAATGTCTTCATCAATGACATAGTGGGATTGAGTGCACCCTCAGCAAGTTCGCAGATGACACCAAAGTGAGTGGTGCAATTGACACACCTGAGGGATGGGATGCCATCCAGAGGGACCTGGACAAGCTCAAGAAGTGGACCCATGTGAACCTCATAAGGTTCAACAAGGCCAAGTGCACCTGGGTCGGGGCAACCCCCAGTATCAATACAGGCTGGGGGACAAAGGGACTGAGAGCAGCCCTGAGGAGAAGGACTTGGGGGTACTGGTGGATGAAAAGTTGGACATGAGCCGACAACGTGCTCTCACAGCCCAGAAGGCCAGCCGTATCCTGGGCTGCACCAAAAGAACCGTGGCCAGCAGGTTGAGGGAGCTGATTCTGCCCCTTTAAGCCACTCTGGTGAGACCCCACCTGGAGTACTGGGTCCAGCTCTGGAGTCCTCAGTACAGGAAAGACGTGGACCTGTTGGAGTGAGTCCAGAGGAGGGCTGCAAAAATGATCAGAGGGCTGGAAGACCTCTCCTATGAAGACAGGCTGAGAGAGCTGGGGTTGTTCAGCCTGGAGAAGAGAAAGCTCCAGGGAGACCTCATGGCAGCCTCTCAATACTTAAAGGGGGCTTATAAGAAAGATGGGGACGAACCTTTTATCAGGGCCTGTTGCAATAAGACAAAGGGGTAATGGCTTTAAACTAAAAGAGGGTAGATTCAGACTAGATCTAAGGAAGAAATTTTTTACAGTGAAGCTGGTGAAACACTGGAACAGGCTGCCCGGAGGGGTGGTAGGTGCCCCATCCCTGGAAGCATTCAAGGTGAGGCTGGACAAGGCTCTGAGCAACCTGATCTAGTTGAAGATGTCCCTTCTCATTGCAGGGGGCTTGGACTAGATGACCTTTAAAGGTCCTTTCCAACCCAAACTATGATTCTATGATTCAAAGTAGTGCAATAGAAACTTTGGGGACAGTTGAAGCATCTCTTCAGGTAAGGATAGGTGTCGCGTCCCAAAGTTGGAGTGACTCAGGTTCATGGATTTCCTTTGTCAGAATTAAGGTGAAATGACACCAGGGGAGTTCAAACAACAATCAACATTTATTCAGCCTAGCTAACTTTGTCCAAGTACACATGAACTTATTAATATGAACCTTGCAACATGTCATTAAGCTGCTGTTTGAGAAGAGGAGGGAAGTATAGAAAAATGAAATGGAAAAAGGAACATGAAACTGTATCAGAAGGAGAGCCCTCCCGTTGAGTCACAAGGTTCAGAGCAGAACCCCTTGCTTTCTGGACTCCTTCTCAAAGAGGAGCTTAGGGGTGGCTAGATCCACTCCTAGTCTCAGACTTGGTCAACGGTTTATGTTTAAAAGGATGAAGTGTAGGGACTGTGGAAAAGAGAGAAGGAAAAGA
>NW_010972981.1:6606435-6666631 GCF_000737465.1 Haliaeetus leucocephalus | reverse complement strand
ATAGGCCATAATGAACTGCACGGTGGGAGATGGTGTTCTATGCAACTGCGGTCCCCCAAGCTCCTTGGCTGCTGCTGACCAAGTTAGCAGAGTTGGCTATGTTTCTGGTGGTGGTAGAAATAGTGATTTCTTTCCAGTGATCTCCTCCTGGAATGAAGTGAGAGTGAAAGAGAGAGAAAGGCCATTAAGACAACTCCACAAGCTATTCCCTCATACTGGTCAAAGGGAAGTACACAGAGACACAATGTCCCCTTTCTTGTTGGAGATGGGGATTGTTGGTATAACACAGAGCAGTTCTTATGGTCTTTGATTAGCAGTATCAAGACCAGTGATCAAAATGTGTGTTCGGCTAGGTTCATTTGAATTACCTCCAACAGTAGAAGAGATTCTGTTGCTGCTGAAAACTAACGTCTGCACTGGGTGTAATTCAGAGGATTTTACTTCAGACTAGTTTAAGTAAGCTGAATACCTGTGATCATTAGATGTGCTTCTGGAGCATATCTATCAGTTTAGTTGCATCTGGAAGGAATCTAGTTTGTTTATTCTAAAACTGAGAGCCAAACCCAGTAAGCAGGAACTATGAGAAAACCTGATTAAAACCCACATTTTTGATCTGCATTCAGAAAACTTGTATAGATACACCTTGACTATGAGGGTGAATCTCAGCTTATAGGTTGTTTTCCAATGTGTTTTGTATCTCATGTTTCTGTGATATGAAGTAAGATAGTGTTTGCCTTTCTAAGCATACCACAGATTAGCCTGTGAGATGGTATCAAAACACAACACACTCTATGAAACATCACAGGGTTTATATGATATTTCATCCTTCAGCTTCATCTGGGCAATTTTACAAGGCCTGAGTTTACTGCTAAAAAGCTGAACCATACACATGGCATGTAAGCCTTACAATGTCATGACATTCTCCTGCCTTTCTGATGTTATATTTACCATATGTTCTGTTGTCAGTCTGATTTCTTTGAATACAAGGAGATTATGTCATCTGTTTGAAGAAATTAATCTTTACAGCTGTAAAATGCCAATTACAGAAGTAGAAACTCCTTACATGGTATAGTCATATCTCACTTTGGTAGAAGACATTAAAGCTTTCTTTGCTTGATAACAGAAGCCCAACTTAAGACTAGGAATGCAATTTTATCTGCATGAGATTTTTCTTGTATTCACTCTATTTGGTATTTAAGTGGTGCACTTTCTTCCTTTTCTCCTCCTAAAAGGAGTTCTCAAACACCCAAACTAAGACTTTTTTTTCTTTTTTTTTTTTTAACTTCTTCCTTAAAACTTCGGTTGCAATTAAAAATACAGAAACTTAAAAGTTGAACTGATGCACTGAGGCAATTATCCATCATTCCACACAGTAAAATCTCACTTTTTTAACCCTTATCTTCCTTTTTTTTAAACAAATTCTTGTATTCTGTAAGTCTTATTGAATAGTTGCTTTAATACTAAGCAAAATTAGTATAACAATTTTGCACAGCATCTAGCAGTCTGAAGACAAGGACTTCATTCTAATAATGACAATAAGTATAACTAAGTAACATTACATGCTGATCATGAATAGAAGACATATTTAGTAAGGATCAAAACTTTTAAATGTATCTCAATATATAGGAACACTTTCTTAATAATGCCTCCATATAATTGCTTCAGTGTTCTTACCCTATAGTTCTGCATAGAAAATTTTTACCCTACTTCTCCTGTCCCATGAGTACCTTTTTCTTATTTCAATTGCATCTGAATGGAGGGATTTACATATTGTTAATTCGTTCCTTGACTTTTTTTTTAAGCTTCTTGATTCTCCCTGAACAATACTTCTCTAAGTAAAGAATGGCAAGAGTACAAATTGGCAGAGGTTTGGGAATCGTCTTCCAAAAATTGGAGACTTTGCAATAGGAGAACATAATCGAGTATCACCCTCAGGGCACAATGTTCAAAACTTCATTTACTAGCATTATAAATGAATTCACTCTTTAATTAGCAACTTGGAGTGTGAGAAGGAAATTACATGATTGGTAACATATGATGGAAATGAAGTATGAAATTTTTTTTCTGGACCAATACTGCTGATATATGAAAATCTGGTATTATAAACTGTTACTTACCCTGGATTCTGCAGCTGCAGGCTGATTAAAACTCAGCAGGAAGAGCTATAATAAACAAATACCACCTGCTGCAAGAACAGGTGTTTGTGTCTTCATTTAGAAACCAAAGTAAAACAGAAGATGCCAAGGGGCTGAAATAGATCAGTATTTGGATTGACATAATTTGTTACTACTTGTCCTTGAACTTAAAAGCATATTATTCTGCTTTCAAGACTCCTTGATAGGGATTCAACACTCATTTCTAGTAATTAAGCAGCTCTCTACCTTCTCTGTGCAGCTGTCCATTCTCCATACTATGTGTATTCACTGAAAGTATTTGTTTCTCTGTTCACAGGTGTATAGCATAGTGTCTTTGGCTAAGAACATTGTACGCAAAAAAAATAAGTAAAACCAGCATTTGATATTTTATTTAATTTCACTAATTTCATCAGTGATTTGCTTGGCATTTGTAGCCCAAACAAATCAATATAGTCATAGGAATCTATCATGTCTTATCTGTTCCTTGATGGATTGCGTACATGTTTACAAAAGAAGATATATATTTTTAAAAAGAGTACAAATCATTCTGCTTCTGATATTTACCTCAGTGGGACTTCTAGTGCAGATGAAGCAAATGAGTATCTCTCCCAATGAAAGTGAAGGTCTGTTCACTGGGTGTCTTTTAAGTTTTCAACTTCTCACTGGTGATTTCCAATTGCAAAATTCTTTCTTCATAATAGCAGAACTTAAGCAATAGCAATCAGGGTAGCTAGGTGTTTAGATAAATGCATAAATTGATGTGCTATGTATTTTTCATGTAAATAAAAAATGCAGTAGAGCACATACAAATGATTGTGATATACCTTTAACTAAACCCAGAATCAATTAGACTAAATGGATTCACTCTGTCCCAAAGAAACTGCCAGGGAGTTACTATCATGTTATAACAAGTCCTAAGCTGCTTGGCAAAAAGTTTTCACTCTTTTCAGATTGTAGTTTACAGTGGATGACTTTAAGATAGTTTATGGTAGCAGATAATACAGCCATCAGGGAGAGAACTCCAAGGTAACAAAGTTTCTGAAAGCTCTATTTTTTTTTTTTCTCTTTTGCAAGATATGTCACCCATAAATAAGTGCTGAAATCCCATAATACTTAAAGCGGATGTGAAGAGTTATTACTGGGAATACAAGCAATATCACAAAGTCATTTAAAATCTACACACTGCCAGAAGTGTGGATTATAAAAGAGGAAGCTGAGAACTGGAAAGCTTTTGGGAAGATTTAGCATATTTAAAATGTAAAAATTCCTTTCCTGTCTTGTTTAGGGAGCCTGCATGGGTTGAACAGGAGCTGGAGCAGCATGCTGCCAAAGGTAGGATTACCTGGGTTTTTTTGTTTGTTTCTGAATTTCTGACAGTCTAGATGCTTAATAATCTGGGAGGTAAATGATGATTAAATCATTCTTAGATCAATATCCTAAGAGAGACAGTAGAAAGCCTAAGTTATTTGCTACAATGGCTATATAGCATTTTGACAACAAGGTGACTGGATCTCTTTTATGTTATTGAGTATTAGAGGAAAAAACTTCCCTCTCAAAGAGAGGAAACAGGCAAATCTCATTACATGGGTAAAATCCATTTACACTAGTATTGAAGATGCCTGGAACTTATTTAAAATTACATTTTCTTTATTAAATATAATGAGGTATTAAAATGAGATTTAGTATAGGTGAGAATGCATTTTATAGTAGAACTAAATATCACTTCTAATTCTGCTCAGAAAAGCATACGTGTTATAGATTCTTTGGAATTTAACAGCTACTATAGTTAAATCACTAATGTAAACAGATTTTTTGGAAGAGGTTAGGGTTTGGGTTTTTTTTAATATAACTAGATATAAGTGTGAACCGAAGAGCTGGGAAGGAACTTAAATACATTTTGAAAGCTAAGGCTGAAAAAAAAAAATAATCGCTGAAAAAGTTCTGATATAGATTATAGAAGACTGTAACTAAATTGAGTGAATATTCAAATACATATGGAAATATAGGCTATAAGAATGGTCCTTTTAATATGGAAGGCAAACTACATGTTTAGTTTAACAAACTGAAAGTTAAGAGAAAACAGTCTGTAGACTTATGAAAATAAATAAAACTGATTTATCAACTATTCTGTGGGTAAAAACTTAAAATAGATACGTCATAAATATGACTGAAATTTTTAATTTTAGGGGAGTTGCCTATTGGCTGTTGTAGTTAACTTAGTTAACTGATTTACTTTCTTGGTAGATAAAACTTTCACAGTGACATGTAAAGTTGTTGCAGAATTTGAGCTGTGTCAGCACTTTTAAAATTTACAATCTATGGAACTTTGAAATAATTTATTGGAAAATCAAGCTGCTTTGGATTTGGAAAAAATATATTAATAAGGAGAACAGTGTAATGCATTCATAGCACTCTATCATGCAGCAGAGTACTAAAAAATATCTCGCACCCACCACCAGAATCTGCCTTCAACTTTTGTATATTTTAAAATCACTTTTTATACTTCTTGCCAAACTATTTCTCCTGATCAAGCTTCCTCTTTTGCTCTTTTAAAGCAATCTCCTTATTTATTTGAGAAGTTGTTTTCTGTGATCTCTATCAAAATGAACAAGACTGAAATTTTGCCCATGTTGGGGGTACTTTTGTGCCAAAATCTGTTGTTTCATGCTGAGCGATAGTGCTACATTTTCTTACCTCCCCTCCATTCAGGCTAAGACTTACAAAACTGATGTTGTTTCTTCCTTCAGTGTTGCATGGAGCACCTATCACACCACATATCTATTTTTTCCCTGTGCTGCTATAATATATATCCTAAACAATGCATAACTGATATGCCAACTTTTTTTTTTTTTCCTAATTGTCTTAAACATTAAAGCAGTTGCTGTTGGGAAATACTCAAACTTAGGCAGCTGAGGAATGTAGCATTGCATACTTGTCACCTTAAGGTAGCAGGACAGAAGAGTCCACAATGAAAGCAGAACACTAAGGATAAATAGACATGAAGCGATGTGGTGAAGGCTCCAACCTCAAATGGAAGAATTGATCACAAACACCCGAAGGCTATCTTACCCTAGCTGATTTTGTTTATATGTGTAATTTCTTATTTTACCTCATAGCTGACAGTTTTGGGACAAACTAGGGTGTATTGGGTCTGGCTGAGATGGAGTTAATTCTCCCCATAGGAGCCCTCCTAGTGCTGTGTTCTCTGCATTGGTAGCTAGAAAGGTGTTGATAACACACCAGTGTTTTGGCTACTGCTGAGCAGTGCTGGCACAGCATCAAGGCTGTCTCTCCAACATTTTTGCCCCCCCTCAACGGCAGGCTGGGGCTGGGCAAGATCTTGGGAGGGGACATAACCAGGACAGCTGACCTAAACTAACCAAACGGATATTCCATACCATATGACATCAGCTCAGATATAAAAGCTAAGTATAGGGAGACGGAAGGGGGGATATTTTTGTCTTCCGGAGCAACCACTACACGTACTGAAGTCCTGCTTCCCAGGAAGTGGCTGGACATCACCTGCTGATGGGAAGTAGAGAATAATATCATTTGTTTTTCTTTGCTTTCGCACGCGACCTTTGCTTTCACTTTATTAAACTGTCCTTATCTTGACCCATGAGCCTTTTGTTGTATTTTCTCCCCCCTGTCCAGCTGAGGAGGGGGAGTGATAGAGCAGCTTTGGTGGACACTTGGCACCCAGCCAAGGCCAACCCACCACATAGGGTGAACCTTTCTGCCTAATTTTATCTCTAGAGATGTAATTGGACTAGGCTATAAAGGTTTCTTATGAAACTAGCTGTATAAAAATCTTAAACTACCTGTATGTGTAGTGTCCTGACTGTGCAAAAGTACCAGCATCTTATTTTATTATGCTTATTTTTAGGGAGTATCAGGAAACTTGATCTAATAGCTAGCTGGCTTATTTTCAATTAGAAAAGTTGTAGCAAATTTGATTTTAAACATTGTCATGGTGTGAAGTCTACTCTAAATCACTGCCCAATTAAATGAGACCTTGGCTAAATTTACTAAGTCTGACTAGATTAGCTCAGGATGAGGTAGAAAACAAAGAAACAATAGACAAACTTTGCTATGTTATGTGATGTTTGCTGACTTCGCCCTTTTGTAACATAATTGAGGCTGGAGACCAGTGGGTGAGACAAAGCCTGATGAAAATGGTGACAACTGCTAATTGTCATTGGATATAGAACGAGTCAAAAAGATTGGCCTCAGGCTACATGATTAGCAAGGCCATTAGCAGCTTGTACTGATGTTCTAGTTTATAATGCAATAAATAGAGAAGACAGTTGCCCAATGGGAGGTGACATCAGCACACCATGCGTACACCTCAGACACCATATCAAAGGCTGTTTTGCCCAGGGGCCAGTCCACCAGCCAGGGCTATGACACATCCACGGGTCAGCATGAATGTCCTGTGCCCCTGGGTCTGTACTGCCAGTCTAAACTAGACTAGAATGGCAGGGACTGTGGCTGTAGGATGTAGTAGGTGGTATGTAGGAAAACCATGTAGGATAAAAACACTTGACTAGATATTGCTATCCGTCACTATACTCAATATATTTATTAAATAAACTCTAGATTACATCAGAGTGATGATGTGGTTCTGTTCTTGTAGACACTGCACCCAATTATCTCATCACAAGAGTTAACTGCTTTTTAGATACCAGATGTCATGGTAAAGGGGTTTTCTTGTCAAACTGTTTATATCTCATGATTCTTCTCTTAAAAAGAAAGTGGAGCATAAGAGTTTGGAAAAAAAAAAACCAAAACCAAAAGCCAGACCCTTCTTTTGTAGGAAAAAAGATAAAACTCACTGATTGAAAGAAAGTACTGAGATGGGCAGGTGACACAGAAGTTGTCTTCTAGAAAATGATACCGAAAAGCCGGTCGAAGAAACTCTCTAAGACTCAATTTTTGAGTTTTAGAAAGCAGGCATTCTTTATTGCAGCACTGGATGCACGGGGAACAATTCCACCTAGTGTGCATACCACAACTTTAGCACTAACAGGTTATATCGAATAAGTAATTGCATATTAATCAGATTAGTATACATATACATAAAAATGATTGCAACTGATTATCATAGTACTGCCTACATCTGATCATGTGCAATGAAGGATCCATTTGAGTCGAAGGGCTGCTTTTGCAACCACCGACCTATTTGAAGTTCTTGTTGGTTGTTCTTGAAGTCTTTATTCTTGTCCTTGTTCTTTGATCTTGAAGCTTAACGAGGTTTCAATCACATGTGGTCAGTTTCAGCATTGTTCTCATCTAGTGTACAGGAACATCTCCTCATAAGAGCAAAGGACTGCAAAACTTATGAAGATTTACTAGTTAATCACTTGACTACACTCTTGTAATTATCTCCCCAGTTACCCTTTGTCTCTTGTTTCAACCATAATGTTAATGTATGATCATTTATCAAATCTCACTTAGACAGTCATCTAGCAGCAAACCAGTTTTCATAGAAGGTACAAAATATTAAAACCATAAAAGTTTGAACAAACCACATGAAATGTATGGACATATGCTATCAAAAGAAGTATGTTTCTTTATTCTTACTACACAGTTTAACTCATCAGTCCACATCTAAAACAAAATCCTGCAAAATCTGATCAATTCTTATTTTCCACAGGACTGTGAAAAAGAGATGTACACGAATGCCCAAGAAGTTACAATTCCAGAATTTTTTATTTTTTATTTATTATTAAATCATACAAAGGATGGAGAGTGGTGCAGGGTGTAGTTATCTGTTTCTTAACCTTGTTTTTTTCATATTTTGTAGGTCCAGAAGCTTTCATGTGCTGTAGTCACTTAAAAGAGAAAGCAATGAACCTACTTCAGTGCTCTTGAAAGCACACAATGATATCTGATTATTAGGTAAAGGTTTTCTGAAAGAGTTTTTTAGGTTCTTCAAATGCTCTGTGAAAAGTACTTCTTCCATTCTTCTTTATCTGAGATTATTAAATTGCTTTTAGGCACAAATTGTCCCCTATGACTAAGATGTCAGATGCATGGCTTATTCTGCCAGCACCTGAAGTGCTGCTGGTGTCTCAGTGCTAGTACATGGTATACATCCACTTGCATGGATATAAGGTTAATCACGGTGTAGTGGCTGTTTTCCCCACAACAATTTCTGTCAGTTATTTGAGACAGAGTCAAAAATAGATTATTATTGAAGTGTACGTTATTAGAAATAAACAATCAAGATGGTGAGAGATTATTTATCTGAATCCTGTTTTCCTGTCTTCCTCTGAGAAAAACTGATGTTGCCTGCTGTTGTTTTACTGGACTTGAAAGAAAAAAATCAGTAAAGCTCCTAAATGTCTGCAATAACCATGTAGTCATAGAATCATTTAGGTTGGAAAAGACCTTCAAGATCATCAAGTCCAAACATCAAAAATGCCCACTAAACCATGTTCTGAAGTGTCTTGTCTACATGCTTTTTTAATACCTCCAGGGATGGTGACTCAACCTTGGGCAGGCTGTTCCAATGCCTGAGAACACTTTCAGTAAAGAAATTTTTCCCAATATCCAACCTAAACCTCCCCTGCTGCAACTTGATGCCATTTCCTCTCATCCTATCACCAGCCACCTGACAGAAGAGACCAGCATCCACCTCACTACAACCCCCCTTCAGGTAGTTGTAGAGAGCAATAAGACTTTTGCTCCAGACCCCTCACCAGTGAGTACATGGTTCAAATCTAAAATCTGTTTCTCAACTGTTAATATTTCATATTTTCAGAACTTGTGTTCATATAGATTTTATTCTGTAGTTCTTTTTCCTAGAAAATGTTGCATCTGATTTTAAGCATTTAAAGCAAACATTCTCATTTTTGTGTATAAGATGGAAATCTCAGAAAATATTCCCAATTTGCTGGCATTTGGTCAAATATACTATGGTATCTGGAATTCTGCCAGGATCTCCAAAACCAGAGAATACAGCGGCTTATAAGCTTCTTTGTAAAGAGAATTTCTCGGAGAGGTAACTACAGTTGGCTGATCTGCTGGGTAGTATCATAGGAACATCCCAGTTGTCTTTATTTTACTTTCTCCTAAGAGGTTCTATGTGTGTATACTTTTCCTTCTCAGACTATTCTCTTTATCAAAAAATAAACTTTTTTTTTTACTTGCTAATATTAGTGTAGCTTGTCTAACTTTTGTCCTTGTTTTCCCTATTTTCCTCAATTATGATGATTTCCCAAGTATTACAAATTTCTATTTAAATTTCAAGTACGCTAAGTTGTAGCACTGCATAAATGTTTATTATTACTGTCAAGAAAAACAAAAAAAAATAATAAATTTTTCACTAGTTCTTTTTTATAGTATAGAAAGCAGCAGAAATGTGAAATCTTTACACTATGGATTTTTTTGTGCATGATTACATATCATATGATAACAGGTTCAACATGTGCATCAGGTAAGATAAATGTCAATAATAAATATTTCACTAAAAATGTCACAAAGTTAACTGGAAATATATTTGGTAAGATTAATGAGGTTATTGCCCTGGGTTTGTGCTCTCCAAATTACATATTGAAGACCTCATTAAAACTTATGATAACATGCAATATAATCAAATTAAACATGCAGTGTTTTAATTTTGCCATGATAATGTAAGGATCATCATTGTCATGAGCATTATAACTTTTGTAGAAGAATGCATTGTAGAGCTAATGATACTATATATCTTGTGCTGTCATGAGAGCTGTGGTGGAAGCTATTGCCTTGTTTGTCTTGTTAAAATCATAAGGTCCAGATTTCCTAACTCTTTTTCCTGATGTGTGTTTTCTAGTTTTTGTCTGCAGACTCTTCAGCCTTAAGCCCTAGTCAATTTACCAGTCCGCACAGAGTGTATCTTTATACTCATATGCTTTTCCTCTAAAGCCAACGAAGAACTTCTGGATGCAGAAATCTGTACACATCATTTTGTTTCCAAACTTTAATCAAACACACACTTTTGCAGTCTACATCCTATAGGTCTTTGAAGCCATGAGTCTAAGCATTCACCCTTTGAGAGAAATGTCCACCAAGTTTTCCTCATTATGGAACAAAGTGAAATGATAAACAAACACAAAACCTCAGGAGATTCTGTGGTTTTGGAATATCAGATCAGTAATGTCTACCACGTCCTTATGTATGCAGTCTGGATGGGACAAAGTTAATTTTCTTCATACCAGCCCTGTGATGTTGTGCTTTGGATTTGTGGCTAAAACAGTGTTGGTAATATTCTGATATTTTGGCTATTGCTGAACAGTGCTTGCAAAGCTCTCTGTCCTTCCTACTCTGCCCTACCTGCCAACCAAAGCAAGTAAGCTAGGGCTGGGCAAGGGGCTAGGAGGGGACATAGCTGGGACAGCTGACCCAAATTGATGTTCCATACCAGATGATGTTATGCTCAGCAATAAATGCTGAGGGAAAGGGAGAAAGAGAGTGGTGAGTGAGTGGCTGGGTGGGCATTTAAAAATTGATTATTTAAATTTTAAATCTGTAAAATATTTTTTAGAATCAAATTTAAGAAAATTCTGCTTGAACTGTGCAGTGTCTTTTAAACATAAGTAATTGAATAATCCTACTGTTTGCATGCAAACCTAAGGGAGGAAAAAGGCATCAAACAGTTACTCTCTGAACAGTTGCTATTATCTCTGTACCTGAATTGTTATACTTGGGGGAAGGAGTGGCAGGATAAAGTTCCTCTAATTACTTAGTTGCTAGTATACTTGGTAGTCTGTAGGACTTCCAGGGTGAGCAAAAATAAGACGAAGACAACTATTTTATTCATTTCAAAGAGTGTCTCTGCAGTGGTTTAAGCCCAGCTAGTAACAAAGCACCACGAAGCCACTCATTCACTCCTCCCCCTGGTCCCAGTGGGATGATGAGGAGAAAATATAAAGAAATGCTTGTGGGTTGAGACAAGGACAAGGAGGGATCACTCACCAGTTATGGTCACGGGCAAAAGACAGGCTCAGCTTGGGGAAAAAACAAAATCAATTTAATTTACTACCAATCAAATCAAAACAAGGGTAATGAGAAGTAAAACCAAACCTTAAAACACTTTCCCCCACCCCTCCCTCCTTCCCGGCTCAGCTCCACTCCCGATTCTCTCTCCCTCCTGCCCCCGGCGGCGCAGGGGAACAGGGGATGGGGGTTGGGGTCAGCTCTACACACCTTGTCTCTGCTGCTCCTTCCTCCTCAGGGGGAGGAGGACTCACTCGTCCCCTACTCCACTGTGGGGTCCCTCCCACAGGAGACAGTCCTTCATGAACTGCTCCAGCATGGGTCCTTTCTGCAGGCCGATCTTCAGTCACAGACTGCTCTAGTGCAGGCTTTCCCATGGAGTCACAACCATCTTAGGAGGCTCCACTCCACCGTTCACCTCCATGGGCTGGTGGGGGACAGCCTGCTATCTCACCATGGGCTGCAGGGGCATCCCCTCCTCTGGCGCACCTGTGAGAGACTGAATTGTTATCTTGAGCTGTTTGTCTCAAAGATTGTTTGTTGTGAGAGACTGAACTATCATCTCAAGCCATTTGTCTCAAGGATTGTTTGCTATGACTTATCCCAGAAATGGCTTGTTTAAGAAGGGCACTCCTCTGTCCAGAAGGGTGATTGCCAGGTCATTGAGGCATCCAGTGGAGGAGACAGGCTGGAGCCAGCGAAGAATGTGGAGACTACCATTCTCATGGAAACTGTAGTCTTTGAGATAAGATACTGGTTTCTGGTATTGATCACACAAAGGTCATGTGATAGACGAAACCTGCAGCGTGTGAACAGTACGCATGTGCATGCATTATTGGACTATGCCCTATAAAAAAACATGGAGACAAGCCATGGTGTGCACCCATCACTGAAGAATTGAAGACTGAGGACCAACGGGACGCTGCTGGATCCATAGTGGTGACTATCCTTGCAACTCTATCCTGACTGCTTGCTTGATTTCTACTTTTTCTTCCATTCTATCCTATGGCTACTATTTAGTACTTCTGATAATAAAAGCTCTTTGGGAATACAGCACTTGACCTCATTTGTATCTTAATCTCACTCTTGGAATCATATTGAAACCTTCTCAGACATTGGATCAGGACAGCACCTCCTCCTCCTCCTCCCTCAGTGACCTTGGTGCCTGCAGAGGTGTTCCTGTCACATTCGAATCCCCCCACTCACTACTGGTTCCTCTTCTTAAATCTGTTCTCCCAGAGGTGCTACCACCATTGCTGGTGGGGTCAGCCTTGGCCAGAGGCAGGTCTGACTTGGAGCCAGGGGAGCTTCTAGCAGCTGCTCGCAGAAGTCACCCCTGCAACCTCTTCCCCGCTACTAAAACACCACCACACAAACCCAAAACAGTCTCATACATGGATGATCACTGTCCCTATCAGAGCCAACAGCAGTAATATAAAAAGAAGAGAAAAAGGGAAGCTGTAATAATTATTTAATATTTTGTCCTAGCAGTAGAACAGGTCAGAGCAGCTCTAATTAAGGAAGACAAGAGACTGGCATGGATGAGTTGAGACCTGCTGGTCAAACTAAAGGGCAAGAAGGAAATGCACAGGCAGTGGAAACAGGGACAGGTAACCTGCAAAGAGTGTAGGGATGGGGTCAGGAAGGCCAAGGCACAGTTGAGGCTGAACTTGGCAAGGGATGCAAAGAATAATAAGGGCTTCTGCAGGTATGTCAGCCAGAAAAGGAAGTTCAAAGCAAATGTACTCCCTGATGAACAAGACTGGCAAGCTGGTAAAAACAGACGAGGAGAAGGCTGAGGTACTCAACTTTTTTGCCTTAGTCTTCACTGGTAATCTCTCTTCCCACATGCCTCAAGTGGATGGACTGCAGGACAGGGACTGGGGGAGCAAAGCCCTCGACCACCTGAGGAGCCTGAACATACATAAGTCTATGGAACCCGACGAGATGCATCCCAGAGTCCTGAGGGAACTCACAGAGGTAGTTGCCAAGCCACTCTCCATGATATTTAAAAAGTTATGGCAGTCAGGTGAAGTCCCCGGTGACTGGAAAAAGGGAAACATTACACCCATTTTTTAAAAGGGTAGAAAGGAGGACTCTGGGAACTACAGACCTGTTAGCCTGACCTCCGTGCCTGGGAATATCATGGAACAGATCCTCCTAGAAGCTATGCTAAGGCACATGGAGGACAGGGAGGTGACTCAAGACAGCCAGCATGGCTTCACCAAAGGCAAATCTTGCATACCAACTTAGTGCCTTCTATGATGGAGTGACTACATCAGTGGGCAAGGGAAGAGCTATGGATGTCATCTATCTGGATTTCTGTAATGCCTTTGACACAGTCCCCTACAACTTCCTTCTCTCTAAAGTGGAGAAATGTGGATTTGATGGATGGACTGTTTGGTGGATGAGGAACTGGCTGGATGGTTGCATCCAGCATAGTGGTCAACAGCTCAATGCCTAGATGGAGATCAGTGACAAGTGGTGTCCCTCAGGGGTCCGTACTGGGACCAGTACTGTTTAATGTCTTCATCAATGACATAGTGGGATTGAGTGCACCCTCAGCAAGTTCGCAGATGACACCAAAGTGAGTGGTGCAATTGACACACCTGAGGGATGGGATGCCATCCAGAGGGACCTGGACAAGCTCAAGAAGTGGACCCATGTGAACCTCATAAGGTTCAACAAGGCCAAGTGCACCTGGGTCGGGGCAACCCCCAGTATCAATACAGGCTGGGGGACAAAGGGACTGAGAGCAGCCCTGAGGAGAAGGACTTGGGGGTACTGGTGGATGAAAAGTTGGACATGAGCCGACAACGTGCGCTCACAGCCCAGAAGGCCAACCGTATCCTGGGCTGCACCAAAAGAACTGTGGCCAGCAGGTCAAGGGAGCTGATTCTGCCCCTCTAAGCCACTCTGGTGAGACCCCACCTGGAGTACTGGGTCCAGCTCTGGAGTCCTCAGTACAGGAAAGACGTGGACCTGTTGGAGTGAGTCCAGAGGAGGGCTGCAAAAATGATCAGAGGGCTGGAAGACCTCTCCTATGAAGACAGGCTGAGAGAGCTGGGGTTGTTCAGCCTGGAGAAGAGAAAGCTCCAGGGAGACCTCATGGCAGCCTTTCAATACTTAAAGGGGGCTTATAAGAAAGATGGGGACGAACCTTTTATCAGGGCCTGTTGCAATAAGACAAAGGGGTAATGGCTTTAAACTAAAAGAGGGTAGATTCAGACTAGATCTAAGGAAGAAATTTTTTACAGTGAAGCTGGTGAAACACTGGAACAGGCTGCCCGGAGGGGTGGTAGGTGCCCCATCCCTGGAAGCATTCAAGGTGAGGCTGGACAAGGCTCTGAGCAACCTGATCTAGTTGAAGATGTCCCTTCTCATTGCAGGGGGCTTGGACTAGATGACCTTTAAAGGTCCTTTCCAACCCAAACTATGATTCTATGATTCTATAATAATTTATTTTCATTTTAAGTGGAATCCAAGGGACTGTATTCTCCCTATGGAAGGCTTAAGTATGTTTCCAGACAATCCACTTGTTGAGCCTCTGAATGTCTCTTGTGTTGGAATCTGTCCTGAAGCACTGATTGTGTTCACTTGGCCTTTTAACAGTGGTATATGTTTCCTGAAAAGGCTGAAATGGCATGCGATGACTGCAGTGGCATAAAATTTCAAGCGCTTTGATGGATATTGCTTCCTGTTTATGTATGGAATTTAGAACAAGATTACACTTATGCTAATAGGTAGTAGAGAATGAATCATAGAATGGTTTGCCTGGAAGGGACCTTAAAGATCATCTAGTTCCAACCCCCCTGCCATCTGATAATCACACTGACTTCCTCCATTGAGAAATGAAATGTGATGTTGGTACTTCTGCCCAATGGAGGACCATATTTAACCTTTTATGATCACATTTCCTCCTCTCTACAACTAAAATTAGATTATAATAACTGAAACTGAAGAGGTATTTTTACAAAATTGAGGATAATTGCTGATATCTGTAAGCATGTTTGACAATGCAGGCATAGATATTAATATATACATGTATCTTTCTTATTTCACACATATCTTAATTATATGTGTATCTGAAAGGATAGATGGCCTTTAAGTCAGTGAAATGAGTTACATAGCAAAGCAATGTGCTAACAAAAGACCACAATGTTTTGGCAAAATTAAGCTATTTTTAGCTTTGTGGAAATTCAGGCAGAGGAGGTGAGCCCTCTGCGTTATCTAGCTAACTACAAATTCTTTTGGCCTAAGGTGGCTGTTTGGCACAGGTAGTTAAATTGTGGGCATATTTGGTATACACTGACCTTGTTTCTCGGCTAAAATAATGCATGAGGGAAATATATTAAAAGACTGACTGACAGAATAGTTTTTGACTGTGGGCTATTTATGAACTTAAATTTTAGTAATAAAAATATAAATTTTTTATAAGGTAATTAAATTATGATATGGTATATTTTAATATGGTTATGAACAAATGTTTTAAGGAAGTAACAGAGAAGTTACTTCCAAGAAGCAATTTCTTTCACAGTACAAAGTTTATTAACTTCTTACTGTCCCCTTTTAGTTCACCTTGATAGAAAGGATTAATTAACTCTTTAGCGTGGAACTACAACCTATAAAACAGAAGTGTTAGTCTTATCCAGTCAGTGTGTACTGGGTAAAACTACAATTGTTTTTGTTTGCTAAAATAGCATTTAACATGTGTATCAGACATCGACAAATATATTTGTCAATTTCTATAATTTGAATGATTGCTCAAAGGGAAAAGATTGGCAAAGTTCAGTTACTGAATACGACAGTTAAGCTACGGACAAATGGTAACTTACAGTTCGAGAAACTCTAAATAAAACTTCTTACAATGATTTCCTGAAAGCCATGTGACAAAGGAGCAGGACTATTAGAATTGGGTCTTAAGACTTTTTTTCCAAAATATGGACAAGTTGGAAGGTAGTGCATATACGGTTCCCTGCTTTTGAGTAAGGCTGATATCTGGACTGTTTTAAAATTCTTTTTCTTTTTTTTCATTGTGAGTTAGAAATTGTCTCATCTTCTGACATCTAATGGGTTACATATGCAATATTCCATGTTTCTGATGAACAGAACTCATGGAAGCAAGATAAATTTTATTAATATCCTTTGTTCTATGACCATAAAGTTTTATCATTTGAGTTTTTTCTTGCTGTCTTTATAAAAAATTGTGGGTTTTTACTGTTTAATCTCTCCATCCTCATTCTCTCTGTAAATACTGTGATATAATTCTCTATCTATCATAGGCTAAATAGACACTGATTTATATTTATCAACATCATAGTTTAGAAAATTATAAACATATGAAATTTCAGGTAACTGAATTTTCTTATGCTGTGCATTTCATGAGATTAAAGTAAGAGGATAGACAAAGGAATTCTCAAGCTCTCTTTTATTATTTTTATATATTTATATATTAATAACTTGTAATGTTTATACATAATCAAATAACTTCAACATTATTCCAGCAGTGCAATTTGGAGGAGGGGAAATACTTCCATTACTATAACAATTTATTTTAAATTATTACAACTGAGTATAGGGGGAAAATTAAAACAATGAAGTGAAATTTCAGAAATATTTTCAGATTAATTTCCCACTGGAAATTAATGTTTAAGGACTAGATTGTAATAAAATAAGGTCTGGGATCCTATTTCTGGCCTGGATATCTCCATGTGCCTGAAAGTAGAAGATTAAGTTGGCTCCACCTTTGATGTCCTTAATTTTTACCTACATGTTGCTGGTTGGCAGCCTGGGCTCAGCCTATGTATCAGGGAAACATAAAGATGGCTCTTTAGAGAGTCTTAGGCCTCAGGAAGCAAAGAGGCCACAGGATCTCACAGCCAGAAGACAGGCCTAGCCTTTTATTCTCTAGATGTAGTTCATGTTTTGAGAAGATTTGAGATTGCATTGCTGCTGTGTGTGCTTCTAAAAGAGATCATTTAGACTTTGTGGTAACAATGAGTTGACTTTAAGGCACTTGCACTGTTCTGCAGCATACATCCCTAGAAGTCAGGGTATCTGTTGTGTTGAGAATCAGGACATCAAATTTCCTGCCCCACTGCTTCAGTGAACCATGTTCTTTTTGCTGTGGTTCACAGGAGTGACTTTTTTCCATACTCAAAATTGAAATGGCTCTGTATATTGTGGTGATTTTCTTTTTTTTTTTTTTTTTTTTTTTTAACCACAAGAAAATTAGTCCTTTTTCACAAGGGAAACCTAAGAATTTGTCAGAATTAAAGGCAGGGGGACACACACCAACCCCCTAAAAGGAAACAAATAAAAGATGTAGTCTTTTATTGTGTAATTTCTTACTATAAAAACAAGCTTCACCCAAATTTACTCCTGATTGGGTTTCATTCATTACCTGGACTAGTTAACTAGAGCTTGCAGGGGTGAATTAGGATCATGTTAGTAGGCCTTAATCAGTGTAAAGAGAAGAGTATGAGTGAAAATGTTGACTGTTGGATGATAAGATGTCCCCTTTCTCTGTTATTTTATTTTGAATTAAATCTTTTTAAGAAATCAAAATGTCAAACAGGAACTTATAAATAGTATTTACAGTTCTATGGTTCTTTCACAATCAGCCTAGTGCTGGTCTCTTGCTGGAGACAGTGATCTTAAAAATATTCTATTCCATAGAATCATAGACACGTAGAATCATAGAATCATTTAGGTTGGAAAAGACCTTCAAGATCATCAAGTCCAACCATTAACCATGCCCACTAAACCATGTCCTGAAGTACCCTGTCCACTCGCTTTTTGAATACCTCCAGGGATGGTGACTCAACCACTTCCCTGGGCAGCCCATTCCAATGTTTGACAACCCTCTCAGTAAAAAAATTTTTCCTAATATCTAACCTAAATCTCCCTTGTCTCAACTTGAGGCCATTTCCTCTTGTCCTATCTCCAGCCACCTGACAGAAGAGACCAGCATCCACCTCACTACAGCCTCCTTTCAGGTAGTTGTAGAGAGCGATAAGGTCTCCCCTCAGCCTCCTCTTTTCTAGACTAAACAACCCCAGTTCCCTCAGCCGCTCCTCATAAGACTTGTGCTCCAGGCCCCTCACCAACTTGGTTGCCCTCCTCTGAACACGCTCCAGCACCTCCATGTCTTTCCTGTAGTGAGGGGCCCAAAACTGAACACAGTACTTGAGGTGTGGCCTCACCAGTGCCGGGTACAGGGGAACAATCACCTCCCTGCTCCTGCTGGCCACACTATTTCTGATACAGGCCAGGATGCCGTTGGCCTTCTTGGCCACCTGGGCACACTGCTGGCTCATATTCAGCCGGCTGTCGACCAGCACCCCCAGGTCTTTCTCTGCTGGGCAGCTTTCCAGCCACTCTTCCCCAAGCCTGTAGCGCTGCATGGGGTTGCCGTGACCGAAGTGCAGGACCCTGCACTTGGCCTTATTGAACTTCATACGATTGGCCTCAGCCCATCGATCCAGCCTGGATCATATTCTATATTCACTCATTTTCCATAGTTTACATAAGTTTTGACAGTACCTTGAGAAGCAATTGCTAGAATAATTGTTGTATAATACATAACTGTGATGAAACATTCAACTGAAAACCTATTTATTTCCTCTGTTCCTCAAAGTGTCTGAGAAAAAGATGGGATTAAAAGGAAAGCATAAGGATCTAAAAGTATGACATGACTGACTAGGTCAGACTATTTACCTGTATGCCTGTTTTCTATAACATTTTATAAATGTCAGTTATGGTGTTATATGAATGGTAATAGCTTTTAAAGGCCTCATACAAAGCTATGGATTTTTGAGAAATGAATATTCATATATTTTTATTCCAGTTCACTGGGTTTCTGAAGCAAAAAGTTGTGATCAATCATCCAGAAATATTGTAAATTACTTGTCACATTTAGAGCTGTGCAAACTTTCTCTTGGGGTGGGGGCAGAAATCTTGGGTATTACTGGAGTTTAGTATTCAAGGTAATGAAGTTGTATTGTATTCCCTACTTGTAAACACTTTGTTTTTGAAAAAGTGTTTTTCAAGAGAAGTTTTTAAGATCAGAAAAACAGAATTGCAAGATTTATAAATGATCATTTACAAAAAAATGAAAAACTTTAAGCAATGTATTAAACTAATCAGAAATATAAACATACTGTTTTCTACTGTGTCCTTTCCCAAATCAATCAAGTTGGTTAAAACTTTTGTACCAAATTTGTTTTGACCTACATACAGTTTGAGAATTGAGAAAGTGCAGGACATCCTCTGTGCAAAAAGGAATGATTTAACTCAAGCTAACACTGGAGTGGGAGGGAAGTTGATTGATTAAGCTTCCTTGTAGAACAAACCTAAAACCTAAACTCTTCGGGGAAAACAGTAGACTAGACAGATCTAACATACACGTAGACTGTTGAAAAATGACTTGAAGCTGCTGCTGCCAAAAATGTCTTTGGAAACTCTGTATCTCAAAAGCCTTTGGCCTAAATACTCCCATAAAGTAGACTGGAAACTCCTGGAGTTTTCTATAAACCTGTCTGTCTGCATACATGTGTGCCACTTCATTCAACTGGCAGGCAGTTTGATCAATACCTGAGTCACAGAGATTCAGAGATCTGAGCCTTTTCATTGTCCCCTTTCTGTGTCAGTGATGAGCCTAGTATAAATGTGAACAGAAAGATAGATGGGGGGAAGTGTGGCTCAGGTAGAGTTATTACTCCCCATTAACCTTTTCCAAGAGAATTTCAGATCACAACAAGAGAACTGTCTCCAGTTTAATGTTGACCTAGAATCCCTGTGGTAATAACACTGAGATGAGGCAGTGGATTGAAAACTGTTTCCCAGAGCTTGTGGTCTTATTTTTAACTGTTAAATACCTACCAGTATGTATGTTGTTACGCTAGGTACAAAGGGATGGATCAAATTCCCATTAAAATCCTCGGAAAGTCTCCTAAACATTTCAGTGGAAGTTAGTTCAGACCAATAGCATATACATCAAACTCTGCTTAAAGTAGTTTTCAATATAGTTGTGGAGTACCAAACCTTCAACAAATGGAAAATATTGGCACTTAAAAGTAAATGTTTTCTCATTAGTGGGATTCATACAACTAAAAGCAGGCGTGTACTGTCTTCAGCTTAATCACTGTTCTTATCCTTCTGCTATATTAAAATATAAGTCTTTTGAATGACATAAAACTTCATACAGCTCCAGATGTAGGAAAGCAGAGAAACAATGCACAGATCTTGTCCTGTAAATTTTCTTGCCCCTTATAAGACTGCTAGCATCCTATAATTTTCTCCTGTCCATCTTGAATGGTATTTCTCACATACAAACCACAAAAATATGAATACTAGCAAATGACTCCAATATAAATATCTCAAATAATCACAACAAGTAGAGAACATGTATCTTAACTGGCAACTGAAATTCTTATCTAATAAATCATATCTGACCTTGAGAAGACTCACATCATCTTAATTGTTTGCAAACTAGGCATCTAATTAAAACTAACCCTAACTGAAGCTTTCTCAGTAATTAAATCACAGAGAGACACTTTCAGGGGTAGTTCATCCCACTTTACACAGAAGCATGAGAAAGAATGAATTTCTCTAGAGTTGAGTGACTCACCTTTCTCTCTTTTCATCCCTACATTGTTTGTTGAGGGGGAAAGACAACTATCTTTGATAACATGTCCAGTTTTAGAGACTGGTAAGAAAATCCCAAATTTCCTGTATCTTGAAATACTTGGATATGAAAAAATTACTTGAACCTATTTTTTTCATGTTGACCGATCAAGCCAAAATATTTATCCCATCAATAAGTATTATTTTGTCTCATTAATAGATTCTAAGATCTAGCTTGACTGCTGTGAAGGAGGGGATGGAAATGTAATCAGAGGATAAATTTTGAACTCCAAATGTTCAACCAAAAGTACTGGATTCATAAACTAGTCAAATAAGAAACCATGGTTGTAAAAACACAGACTTTGAAGCAGGAAGTACTAATTATCATCTAAAACTTGGAGAGGTATTACTGGGATAGAATTATCAATGAGCTTAAGTTAATACTCCAGTAGGATGGAATTTGATGCACAAACCACTGTGCCACAGACTTATAAATTAGTTTAAAAAAAATTTGCTTTACACTGGGATCATCAGTAATTGCATGAAGAGTATAGGCTAGCAATGAGATATGATTATAAAAAGAAAAAGCTATTTATTCTAAAGTATATCAGTTAGAATATTTCCAGTATTCAAAGCCCCTCTTCCTACATGATAAATCTATAAGAGATTTCAGAGGTTATTTTCAGGAGACATTTGCCAGCATTTTCTGCAACTATGTTTAGATTTTATTAAGTTTAAATAAATGGATGTGTTTCACCAAGTTGAACATTGAGCCAGCAATGTGCCCTTGCTGCAAAGAAGGCTAACAGTATCCTGGGCTGCATTAGGAGGAGTGTTGTGAGCAGGTCAAGGGAGGTGAGACAGCAGCACTGGTGAGACACATCTGGAGTTCTGGGTCCAGGTCTGGGCTTCCCAGTACAAGAAAGACATGCAGAGAGAGTACAGCACAGGTGATGAAAGGACTGGAGCATCACTCCTCTGAGGAAAGGCAGAGAGAGCTGGGACTGTTTAGCCTGGAGAAGAGAAGGCTCAGGGGGCATGTCATCAATGCATATCAATGCCTGCAGGGAGGATGCAGAGAAGGCAGAGCCAGGCTCTTTTCAGTGGTGAACTGTGACAAGGCAAGAGACCATGGGCACAAAATGAAACACAGGAGGTTCTGTCCGAACATCAGAAAAACACTTTTTCATTGTGGGCGTGACTGAGCACTGGCACAGGTTGCCCAGGGAGGTTGTGGACTCTCCATCCTTGGAGATATTCAAAAGCTGTCTGGACATGGTCCTGGCAACCAGCTCTAGGTGACCCTTCTTGAGCAGAGGGTCTGGGCCAGATAATCTCCAGAGGTCCCCTCCAGCCTCAACTATTCCATGATTGTGTGAGTTCTATGGTCTTAAACTTAGATTCTTAGTCAGAGATCTTTGGGTAGGAACATTTTCTGCTCTCTTGTGAAGAAGTTTTTCTGCGTGATTTATTCTAAAGTGTGCCTCATTATGGCCTCAGCTTCTAAACTGTTGACTGCATAGCTTGAAAGTAAAATTGGCCCTAAAAGCATTTCCCGTGTTTCAAACTTTTAGCTTCACTGTAGATTCTTGTCCTTGTAATGCACAAACCTTTTTATAAATCTAGTTACACATAATTCAGCTGTAGGCTGTTTTCTTAATTTTATATTTCTCTGTCAAAAATCACATGATTTAACAAAATCCATATTTTCATTGACTGAAATTCTCAAAATGTTGTACTTGCAAGAAGTTTTCAAAGAAACATCTGTTCAGATGTTTCCACCATCAAGCACTTGCTTTTCTGCTCTGCTATTTTTTTGCTTTGCTCTTTAGAGCTGATACCTTATTCATGAGACCTACAAATACACTTTAAAGCAACTTAACATTTTGTTTTGAACTCTAGTTGTTTAAACTGTTATCTCTACATCTTTCTAGCAGTCTTTACTATGCTTTCTGAACACAAATAAAATTATATAAAATAACCCATCTGTCTAAAATGGACTTTTAGCTTATTTCCTCATGTTTCATTATGAAACAGCAATAGAATGATACCCTGTAATAGTGTATTCTATAATTTCTAGACATATAGAATACATAAATGCTACTTTACACCTAACAATTACTCAATCTCTTACATTTTTTACTTATAATGTGTGGCTTGATTATTCCGTTTGGGAGGCAAATAAAGTTGGTCTAATAACTCATTTACAATACTGAAAAAAATGCACCCTAAGTCTTTTGAAAGTAAGTGTGTAGAAAAGATGTTTCTACTGGGCAGCATTTGGTAAAAGAAATAATGAAGGAGCTTGGGGGTTTTGGTGTGGTTTTTTTGTTTGGTTGGGTTGGGTTGGGTTTTTAAAGATTTCACAGACAGAGGAGTTTCAAGGTATCAGGAAACACTTTCAACTTCTGGTATAATGCCACTGTCAGGGTCTCTTTTTTTCTTAAGCCTTTGATATAGAAGAAATGCTTGTTCTCCAAATACTTTGGAGAATGAAGCATAGTGGTAGTAAGGGAAAGAATCAAAGTGCTGTGATGTATAAGTAATAAACTTTTTCAGTAGTTTATCTGCTTAGTCTTCCTTTTGTATGAGGAAGTCTACATTTCTAGTATGTTGATTAATTTATACTGCAGTTCTAGGAAAATAATATTTTCTGTAAGTTGTTCCATTAGCCTAACTTATTGCTTATTTTTGCACTTAGCAATAAGATTAATTTTCCAGAGATTCCTGTAACTCTACTCACCTACTGTGTCTGTCTTCTTTCCACAAATACAGTACACCTTGTTTGACACAAAATTTCCTATTGTGATGTTTTTTAGCCTAGTTTTTCCTTTAGAAAATTGTCATGTTGAAAAATGAATAAATTTCTACCATTTTATTGCTACTAGTTTAACTTTTATTATAAAATGCAATCTTCACTAAAAGGGTGGGGGTTTTTCTTAGAAAAATAAATTGTTCTCCTGTAAAATTTTCTGCAAGTCTGCTAGTTGGTTTTGCTTGTTTGTTTTTTACTTTATGAGCTACAAAAATATATCAAATAATTTGTCATCTACTAAGAACATTTCAGATACTGGGAAATCATGGGAACTACAATTCTTCTCATTCTTTGAATAACCACTTTTGGAAAAATCATTCTGGTGTTGGATTATGGGTAGAAAGCTAAAAGGCTACAGAGATTAAATTCTTTTTTTCTTTAAACTATTTAGATAGAGAACAAAGTAGCCTTACGATGCTGGGGGTGGGGGGTGGGGGAGGAACTATCTATAAAGTTGGACATAAACAGCTGAAGTGGAACATTTACTGAGATACTGGAAAACCTCTTCTTGGTTCCTATTTATGCTTATTGTTCCGTCTAAACCTAGCAAACATCTGTCTTTATACCCTGCAATTTCAAAGATCCTAAAGAAGTTTGGCTTAGTGTGTGTATATATCTCTCTTAACTGTATGAGTAGCTAGGCACATGTTGTTGCGGGCCATTTGGTTCCTTTCACTCTTGAATGGAACTGATTGTTCCAGTAATCACTTTAAAATCACAGTCAACATGTGGTTTACAAGTCCCATTACCTGGACTTCTTAGAGAATAGACTTCAGAAAGAAATTCAGATTGAAGTTAAATGTAAATGATCTTCCTGTATCTGGAAGAGGAAAAATGGATTCAGAAGAAAAGGAAGTCTCTGCATGCCAATGAAGCAGCACCATATGACCTAGTGTTTAGGGATTCTTTTGCAGTGGTGAAAATTTGTAGTCTGTTTATGGAAATGGTAGCATCTTATTCATTCCCGTTCTATCCTAATACTGTCTGTGCATTACACAAGACATTATTTTAAATTATTTTAAATACTTGAATAAGTAAGTGTCATAGTCGGAAGAGTACAGTTACACACATTTATTCTTTCTTTTGCTCTATGAATCTGGATTCTTTTCCTTATATAAAATTGCAAAGCTGTACAGGAAGAAAATGGACAATGTCCTTCTCTTACCCCATCAAAAAAAATATTTATATTTCTGGCTATTATCCATACAGGTAGAAGTTGTGTGTTGGAATACTCTTCAGCAGATACAAAGGCTTTAATGTGTATTTTACATAACACAATCATACAAAAGGCTGTCACTATGGAAGTATTTTAGAAGTACTCCTGTGTAGTCATCTGCGCCAGATACTTAAATTTAGACTGAATTAGATTTCCTTCTCTCTCTCTTCTTTTGAAGAAATTAAGACATTGTTTCTACTTCCAGCAGTCATATCTTTACTATTACAAGCAATATAAAAGCAAAATGATCAGCATTACAGTACCAGTCCCTATACACTATGTTGGCAATATTACCTTAGTAACAGTGTTAAAATAGTGTTAGTCCCACTTAGTTGTTGTAATTTTCACACAGCAGTGATTGCAATTTGTTCCTGGTTTCAGATAATATCAGTTAAAGATTGAATACAGACAGGGTCTTTGAACAATTCCAGAACAGATATTTAAAACTAAACATGTTCCTGCATATTTGGGCCTAAATATAGATCCTTGGCTTGATAAATATGTTTGACTGCAGGTTCTTTTGGATGGTTAATTTACCATTCTGGTTTTCAGGGAAGATAAGCATTTACTTCTGTATAGCACCACTGATGATATAGGTGATAGCTAAATAAGAGCATAAGGCTAACATAAAACGGAAATTGAAATTGTGTGATACATGAAAAAAGCCAGCAGCTCAGCCACTGAATTTATGGGATTGTGCCAGAAATGCACAGAGGATTTGAGGGAATTCTTATGATTTGTTTCCTTTAGATTTTATAGAACAGGCATGACACAGGGAACTTTCCTCCAGTAATTGCTCTTAAAATCACTTCATGAAATCACTACTCTTCTGTTCAACAGTTGTGGGTCAGGACCTAGTTATTTCTACAAGTCTGACAGGCTTTGAAATACTGTTCATAGTATGTGAATCCAGCATGAAGTGGGAGTGAATGACAAACTTCTGCAATATCGGGAAGTACTAGGTAAAATCCCTTTTGTGAACATCTCATGATAATTACTCACCTGTAACTATTGAAGTTCTTACTACTGCAGAGCTTGAGCCTGTGAGGCACAGACAACAGTTCTGAGATACATGGGCTGAATTTTCATTTGGATAACTGCTCAATAGGTAGCCTGTACAGAAGCCAATGTGATGGGTTAAACCTAGGAAATTGTGTTCTACAATCTTGTGAACTAGCAAGAACTCTGTAGTATAGCTTTGAATATTAAACATAAAATATTGGGTTGGATCCTTGTAGCCTAGTAAATATGAAGTTGCCACTGTTAGCAACAGGTAACAGGCTTTATACAACTTTTCAAGGCTTTAGGACTTTGCAGGTTTTGTCTGGTTTCATCTCGGCCTGTCTGAATAAAATTAACCGTACCATCAGTTTTCTAATGACCAGGTAATTATTACCCAATTTTTTAGTTCTAATTTAGCTTTATATAATATGTGGTATAATTTTTTTTATAGATGGTAGTAGAAAGTAATTATTCTGTATAGAAGGAAATATTTATCATACTAACAGTCGTAGTACTATAAAGTAATACAGGTATCATATGACAGCAATGGCCTTGAAAGGGACACAGTGCAGCGTAGAAGAGTACAGGCATATGATATGAAAGAGGAGGCACAGGATGATATTGGAGATCCCATAGAAATAACTCATCAGTGGTCATTTCAGAAAACGTGGAATTGATTGCAGGGCAAAAGCAATTTTAAGGTCAATAAAGAAAAATAAGAATAGTTATCCAACATGTGTAAGATACTCCATACATTTGGCTGTAAAGTAGAATTTCAATGAAGAAAAGCAAAGTGCAAAGCCTTTAATAGTATTAATTTCTTTATTTTCTTCTCACTCTGTAATAACTAAATCTGGCCCAATATCATTGATTAGACTCTTAAGGTTTCAATTCTATGAACAAAAATTTTTGACTTTGCATATAAATGTGTCTTTCCTATTTTCTGTAACAAGGTTTTTGGAGTAATGTCCTCAGTTCCTGCCAAACATTGCACTTAACTGATTTCAGAGGAGCCGTGTTGATTTGTAGCAATTAGGAGACTGGTTTATCTTGTTAGAACTCTTCCAGAGTTTTCAGTGTCAGGAGCTGACTTCTGCTGTCAACAATTTAAGTGCAGTCTGTCTAGGTACCAATTAGGCATCTTGGGATCTTCTCTCTGAAAACAGAAAGAACAATTCCCCACTACCTTCAGCCTTTTCTTAAAGGATAAATAGAGCTCTTTAGCTTTGCACAAATGTAAAAATGCTGTCTTCCAGTACCTGGTGGGTATATTACCATTCCAGTAACAGGCCACAGCTTTGCATTAACTCTGCAAAGACTCAGAATTTGAACTGATCAGGCTTGCTTTGTCTGAACTTGGCCTACCTGAAGCAATTTTGGCAATCCCTGTTACTGCTAAAAAGCTAACAATATATTACCTAATTTATTTCAGTTTTAGCTTAGCATAATTTTTTAGTGTAACAACTACTGTTACAATAGCTTTGATATGTTTCTGCAGCTAATGGACACTAATTCTGCTCTACTAATACTATTACTAATAGCTAGTAACAACTAGCACTTATTCAGTGGAAAGTGAATTATCTATGACTCTAGAGTAACGATGTACAGGATAGACACCTTGAAAGTCTGGGCAAAGGATAAGAGGAGAATCCCCAGGCCTATAAAGAAATCATCAGTGGTCAACTACTAGGTATTAAAGAAATGCTACTTTGGAAGTTCCTAGAACCAGTTTTAGAGATAACAAAGGGAACAAAGAGCAAATGTCCAACACATGTATAACATGCAGCACTTACATAAAAATTGTAGATTGTGGACTAATAAAGAAAGAGGACGGTGTAGAGCATGCATGATGCTAAACAGATGATGGACTGAGTATGACATTATTCCCCTTCCAGTGAAGAACTTGGGAATACTAATGTCATTTGTGTGTCTGTGTGCGTGTGTTGTTCTTGTTTGGGTTTGCTTGTTTGTTTGTTTTGGGGTTGCGGGTTTTGTTTTGGGGTTTTTTTTGGCTGGGTTTTGTTTTGTTTTGTTTCACAAAAATGGAAAGGTGAGAATAACACCAAAGAAACAGGCAGATAGTAGACAGTTTGGTCAGTTTTGACTGTATAATGAGAAGGAATTATAAGTAAATGGATAGTCTGGTCTATAACTGTTATTATCACCGTAACTGGACTAACAATAATTCTTTGATTAGATTGTTAATACTTCAGTTAAACTATCAGTAAATGCTTCATTTTATATATGTTTTTCTAGCCCACATAAATTTTATGATGTGGTTGGTCTGGTGCCAAACCTTCAGGTTTGGGTACAACTATGTGTTGCACTACCTGCTGTTACATGAAGTTGTGTAAAAGTTGAGTTGACAAATGATATGAAGGAGAAAATACAAGTGACAGAACTGTTTAGGGGATTTTGGTTATTTATTTCAGATTTCTTTCCTGTAACCAATTCCAGACTTGGTTCTGCTGACACTTGTAACCTTTCCATTATTATTTTCCATTTTCATCATAATGTCTGTACAACATATCACTATGGTAGAATGGTAAGTAATTTCTCTGATAGCGATATCTGTAAAGACTCTGCTTTTAATTAACATGGGCTATTGGAGATAAAAAAATACAGACTATATATATTTACAACTGTAATAGCTGTTTAAAAGACATACAAACTTCAACAAATGTTACCATGTAGCAGTAACTAAGTTACTGTAAGGTGTAGATGGTGCAAGATAGAGCTTTCAACATCTAACATGTTCAGAAAATATTTTTCATGTTTTTTTTTCACAGAGATATTATTTCTTTAAAAAAAAAAAAAGGAAGAAGAAGAAATTTGTTTCAGAAAGGACAGTTAGCACACAAATATATTGTGACAAATTACTATCTAGCTGGAAATCTTTATTTTGGAGAGAAAGTGAAAGCTGTGAAAGAAAAAGTGTATCAACTTAGCCAAATGAGTGGTTTCTGAATAATATTAATTCCACAGTAGATATACATTAAATGCTACACCTCTGCATTGTATGTCAAAGTCTTGGCTTTGTTCAGATTTTTAGATATTTTGAAAAGTTTAGAGGCTTTGTCTAAGCTTTGCCATAACTGACAACTGAGATGAAATAGAAGAGATGAACAGTGTTCATATGCAACTGGCAGAACTGCTGAATACTGTTTTCTTTCTGAGAAGAATGTGTTGGCAGCAGAATGAGAAAGGGACTAGAAGGTTCTATACAATATAGGAGGAGAAAGGACTCATGGCTAAATACTCTAATGAAAATATAAAACATCTTTGTTGGGCCTTAAAAGGCATTGCACATATTAAAACACTTTGTAAGTTACAATATCCATTTTCTAATCTTTATTCAGAATATTGCTTAATAAATGAATTTGCTTACTTAAATGATATGATATCTACTCTTTGGTAAAATTTGTAGATGTGGTACCAGCTCCTAGAAGCAGTATAGCCATGTTACTGAATTGTGATGTTCAAACTAATTACTGGAAGACACAGTAAATTAATCCAATGAAAAGCTGCTCTCTGATTCTGCTGTTATGGTATAAGCCGTTTTCTCAGAATGGTGCTCCATTGCACGGATGCAGCAGCTCACTAAAGTTTGGAAGCATCAGCACTTGTTACTGAATGAGTGTTGAAGTCACACCTTTGTGTTTCATTTGCATTCTGCATAGTAATTCACCAACGCCAGTGACCATAAATACTGAATTTGAGATAAATAACGACTTATTCTTTTATTACTGGAGCAAGGAGGTGGGTGGAAGGAAAATATAGGTTTCTGGACAGCTTTATCTTGTCTCTTCTGTAAATGATGTTTCATTAGCATTGTAACTTCAGAGTTTTGATTTTTGAAATACACTTTCTTTAAATATCACCTTAAAGCATTGGATTGCATCCTCCCTCCAAGATCAGACTTTGTCAGCTATATACTATATGACCTACAATCAACTGATCTAACAGTCAGACACTGCTGAAAAGGGTGGTCTAGCTCCATCAGCTTCCATTTCACTGGGCTCAGTGATCATGTAATGTGAAGAGTCATTTAAATCTGGAAAGAAACTAACCCAGATAGAAGGGAAGCTTTAGTAATCCAGTCATATAACTAGTAGCATGGATTGAATAGCTACTATATTAAAGGATGTTGTACAAAGATTTAATTCTTTATTAGTTCTTTCTTTCAGATACAGCTTAAGTCTTTAGTAGCTTTGTCAAGTTTGGTAATTTTTATTCTGCAAAGAGAAAATGCATAGCAACAGTGCTCATAAAGTACTTCTGAGATTGACAGAATGTGTTGCAATACACTCTTACCTGAATGGCTAATAAGCCCATCCTAAAAAATGTCAAAATCTTACACTGAAGATTGGAATAGCTTCAGGCAACCTGCAACATTTTGGGAAAATCCATAAGGAGATAGATGGAAATAGTTTCATATAATTACAAGTGACAAAATGAAATAGTTAAATAATAAATTTAGTTAAATAATAAACTTAGTTAAATAATAAAAGCACTATTTTGAATCTATTAAGTATCATTAAAATTTATTTCTGTATGTATTTATTTATTATATTTATATAATATATTAAAATTTCTGGAAAGTCTCTTCTTCAGAGATTTAAAAAAAAACCAAAACCACAACACATTAAAAATTATAACTAGTGTATTTGGTTGGTGATAAAACATGCTTACTGAAACCACACATTTCAAAATGTTGTTCTTCCTTTTTTTTTTCTCATGCAGATGTGCAAAGATAGGCTAATTTGTTTTGCTTTCTTGTATCTTGTCTTTTTCATCTTCTAAAAATATTGAAATAAAGGATCTGTATCTGAGGCATTGAATTAAAAATAATTGGGGCCTTACAAACTTGTGATAACGACCAAAGGGGGACAAAAAAGATCAAAAGATGTGAAAATCACTATCAAGCAACAAAAATAACTTTGCACATTTAGTATTTAATATGAACAAGTATGTTAATGAGATGATAAATTAATTATCTGCTTGTTGGCTAAGATAAAAAACCCATAACAGACAAAACCTGGTCTTACCTAGTTATAATTAAAAAAATAATATGAAATGAAGACAATCATACTGATGATGTTAGAATTCACACAGCAGTTCTTTACTTTTTTTTGGTACATGTAGGATGAATAGATATTAAATGGAGAAGAAAGGGGAAAGCAGACCGGAATACAAATACTTATTCACATTTAAATATTGTTTATTAAAATTACTATATGTTTGATCCAAAACAGAATAATTGAAAAAAATTGTATCATATATTTACTACTGTGTTCTTTCTTGGTATACAAAGGGCTTTAGTGTTTGATAGCCAAAAAGACAGCAATTACTGGTGTTAAAAATGCAAATCAACAACATGAAGAAGTTCTTAGTGGTGGTGATATATTTTCCATACATGTTTAATTTTAAGAAAGGCAGAAATTTATAAGTTGGAGATTTGTTGATTCCCTAACAATTTAAGAATTAGTTAATTATTGACAAATGCACAGCATTATTGTAGGGTTTGGGAGAGGATAAAATAACTCTAGCAAGCTCCATACCTGTGTTGAAGCTGACTGTGATCATTTTAGTAACCACAGTTTTAACTAGTGAGCTTGCATGTATTGACTGAAGGAAAAGACAAAATAGCTACATCCATTAGTAGTAAAAACCATGACAAGGCCTGGTCCTAGACACTGAGACCGGAATGTTTTATTTGTTGAAATATTACAATAGTTCTTGGTATGGCTTTGGTACAGAGGTCTCCCTCTAATTAATCCCTCACAGGATTAAAAGTTTAGCATGACTGAAGAATCTTTCCCACTTACATGCAACCACCCTGTTTTGACAGTTAAATTTCATAACCTACACATCTGTAGGTTGTCCTTGTTGGTCTAAAGCCGACAGAATGGGTCACTACCTTCCTAGTACAGCTGTAATCAGCAAGGGAATAGGTGTATTCCTGTTGCTGCATAGTGCTCTTTACTGCTTTACTTTGAAGTACATGTATACACTATATACCCATAGGTCCTATTGTATTAAGTACCATGGCATGAATTCACCTCACCCAATTTTAGATATCAAAGAGTTCTTCAGTCCATATACAGTCTAAAGATGACAAATCAGCCAGATTTCAGGCGAACTGAATCACACCCCCCCCCGAGATGTGTAATGTGGTGGTTGTGGTCTTGGTTTGCACGTACAGGTACCTTTGGGTGTGCATACTCCTAAATTTTGTCAGCATTAGCTGTGTAGAAGAATCTACACGCTGTTACCTGAAATTGCAGTTCAGTTTCAGCTGAGGACATAATGTAGATCCTTTCCCACCTGAAGTCAGTCTGGAACAAAAACTAATTAGTAAACTACAAATTTAGGAAGCTAATTCAAGAATACTGAAAATTAACCTGAAATGTTTCCTGGATCAAGGAGAGATTCATGCATATGAATGACTATACTTATACACAGACAAAAATCATAGAATCATAGAATCATATAGGTTGGAAAAGGCCTTTAAGATCATCTAGTCCAACCATCAACAACACCACCATGCCCACTAAACCATGTCCTGAAAGCTCTCTTATACATGGGAATTTTTAAATGAGAGTTTGTTAAAGGCACAAATCAGTTAAGACTGATTTGGGGGGAACAAAATATGATTTTGTACTCACTGGGTTTCCAATTTTTTTCAGTTGCATTACTTCATAATGAACTTTTGTCAATGTATTAGTAAATCATGGAAATATAGGTCTTATTAAAAAATCACATTTTCACAACATCTTAGTGTTTGTGAATATGTTTGTAAACAAGCCACTTAATAGGGAACTTGTAAGTAGGAACCTTAACAAACAAACAAAGTAAGCCCACCTAGCTCTTGCATATACAATGCCCTGCCTTCTAGGCTCCCATTTTTACACTGAGCAAGTAAGCAGTATTCTCTCTTTCAAATTTTCAAGGTTTTTCAGCTTTTCTTTTCCAATTCTTTTTCCTTTGGTTTATGTGCATTGTGTCTCCTTTGTACTAGTGGCTATGCATAACATGTTTTGAGGTAAAAACCATTAAGGAGTCTCTGATCCAGATGTCAGTGTGAGTTGGTTGTGAATTCAGGTTGATTGCAATGTCAATGGGATACTTCAAAACAGGAAGCCTAACAACTTAGAAATAAATGTTTTTTCTTCATTCGCAGATCTTCTCTGGCTTGCTTATTAATGTGCACAATCGTAAGGAAAAAAAAAAAAGAAAAAAGAAAAAAAAAGCCATTGCTGTTTGTCTCTTGACTATTGAAGTACTCCATGGCTGTACTTTTAGATTAGCCTTAAGACTTTGAATTCAGTCTGTGAATGACTGGAATACATAGAACTCTGGCATGCAACCAACCGTCTTCATAGTGAGGCTCTTTTATACAAAAACAGCTGCAAACTTCATTAAGTGTTTGCATGCAGCCAAGCAAGACAGAGCAGTTAAAGTGTGATGAAGAAGTGATAGAAATTATGATCTCCATTATAAAATAATCACCTGAGAGAAGGAGTAGTCTTCTGCTCCTGCAGTGCCATTCACTGCAATATCTGTATCTGAAAGCAATAGAATTTCAGAATGAAATTGAGGTTACGTGGTGTCTTTGCAACTTTTTGGTGGTTTTTGAGGACAAAATGCAGAGACAGTAGCATTAACTTCAAAGTACTGGTACTTTTGGACATCATCAGGTCTTTCTCTGGTCAAACGTGAGTCAACTCTTTTGAGCTGCATAAATATTTAACACAAATACATTAATTAATCCTCATAAAACTGAAGTTACAGTTTAAAAAGTAGTTAATTACTTGCAATGACCTATGTCAAATAATTTTGCCTGTTCCAAACAGTCTGTAACAATGAGTTATTCAAAATTGGAATTTTTCTATGACTTTATTATGTTATTATAAATTTTGCCAAACAATATTTTTTTGTTACAACTTCAGTATGTTGGGCATATATATTCAGCAATACAAAATGTTAGAATAGCTGAACACCATATACTCCAGATGGTTCCTCCTACATAGATACTGTGGAAATTCCATCACATTTACTGTGGATGAGTCAAAATAAAGGCCTTACATTGCAGTGAGATGCTCTTAGTTATTATACTGAGTTGCAATTAGCAGGGGCCCTTTTAAAGTTTTCATATTTTTCTGCTTGATTATGATCAATTAAATTAAATTCATTACAGAAATTTGTAGCTTTATTTCAGCAGAAGTCAAGAAGTGGAGTTAAGCAAAGTTTACATACTTCACTGTCATAATCCAGTTGTACTCTTATGAAGCAGCTTGTGTTTCACACCCTTGATTTGCAAAACAAAATTGCCTTCAAATATTTAAAGTATCATCTACCTTTAACGGGTTGTGGAGCCATCACTTTATATGTGTTTTGGTAGCTTTATCCTGGATAGTTCCACTGTGGTCCCATGGACTGAAAGCTCTTTAGCAGTTGCTGCACATTAAATTCATTTCTAGAGCACTTCTTTGAGTTTGGTTTCATCTGAAAGGGAATTAAGTCTGCATGATCCAAGGTTAATCCACAGTGAAAACCAAAATTAAGTGAAAGGGGTGATGAGGAAATCCTGCTCAAAAGCATGCTCCTGTTCTGAATTAAAATACTAATATAGGCATACCCAAAGAGAAACAGGTTGATCAAAGTACTGAGGTGCTTAATCATATAGTGGTATGTCTATTGTGCATATACCAATGAGTTACAGATAAGACCATTTTACTTTGTGACTTTTATCTAAACAAAGTAGTGTAGGTTTGTATTTAATGAGAATAAAGAAGAGAAATACAATTTATTGAAAGATGTATCATACAGGCCTCAGACTTTTTTGGCACAGAGTATAATGGTAAGACACCTACAAGGTGAGGATAATAACAAAGTGAATATATCTGGATTAGTGAAGAAGTGGCGGAAGCATAAATACATAAACATTTAGGTAACATGATAAAGCATATGTATATGAGTGAGAAGATTCATATGCAAAGTAGATGATTTTAAGATATCTTTTAGGACATTTTTGAAGCAGCTTTTTCAAAGATGGCTTTTTTCATTATACTAAGGAATCTGTGAATGTTTTTTAAAAATATTTCCTACTATGCTTGCTTATTACATTTTGCTTTGATTTTAATAGTAAAGTTAGCTCACACCTGGTATGGTTTCTTTTGAACATAAATACAGAATTCCAGAAATAATGTTTCCATAATTGTTCGTAGGGGGTAGCTAATAATAGAATAATTTTACTTGCAACATGTATCAAGTCAGTATCATTAGTAAGAAAGGACTTTATTCTGCTTTTGTTAGGGAAAATCCTATATAATCAAGCTGTAAATGTCTCATGTGTACATCACTGTGGGCTGAAAATTCCATTTCATCTCTCCATAAAGTCCTTATATATATTTCCATGTGAGTTGTTATTGCCTGTAGAAATCTTTAATTAAAAAAAAGTTAAAAAAAAAAATAGTTTATCATTGTGACCTTGACATTCTAGCAAAACCACAAAAGTTCTTTTTATTCCATTCAACACATCTATGAAATACAGGCAGGTGCTGTTTGTCTCATTATTAATGATAGCTTGATTGGTCATTGTAATTCTTTGGCCTGTATCTTGTTTCTTTTTATTTGAAATTGAAGATGAAGTAACATAAGTTAATGGTAGGTTATATTCAATAGCATTCCCCTTTGGTATGTTGTATTGAAGATTCCAAAAATGTTAATGAAACACCTACTAAAACAAAGTTACCTCTGTATATTATCACAGAATCACAGAATGTCTGGGGTTGGAATGGACCTCTAGAGGTCATCTTATTCAACTCCTGTGCTCAAGCAGGGCTACCCAGAGCAGGTTTTCCCAAGAACATGTCTAGACAACTTTTTAGTATCTCCAAGGATGGACACTCCATTACATATATGGGCAACCTTAAGGAGGGGGAGTGAGAGAGAAGGTGGTTGGGCGTCTGTGTAAGAGACTGCATCGGATGTTTGTCTCAACGCTGCTGGGACATCAAAGTGCCACCTGCCACCACTACCATAGCAATGGAGCGACAGTCAGACCGCAAGACTAGAGACCTTCTGTGAACTCAAAGTTGATTCTGAGACACTTAACCTAACCCCTGCACATGCACCCAAACCCAGGCCCTAGAAGACAAAGGGGCTCGGACACCCCTGGAGACCACCAAAGACTCTTTGAGACCCCCCAGTGATGGTATTAGGCATGCGTACCACCGCTGGGTGGTGGGTGTGGTTAAACAAAACAGTTCTTAGTATATGCTAAGTAATTCTCGGAAGGAATATGAATATGCAATGTCACAACCCAATAAAAGAGCAGAGACGGCAAATATCGGAAGGAACGTCGTCCCACTGGCCTTGAAGAATCGGACTGTCAGGAAGCTGCAGCTCCGTGGTGGTAGCTATTGCAATGAACTCTTTTCCTTCTTTCTTTCTCTTTCTCTTGCATTTGCGGACTTGTGTCGGGCAAATAAAGTTACCTGGCACTTGACTCTGTTACAAGTCTTAATTCTGTTCCCGAGAATACGAGCAAAACCTTGCTCTGGTTTATGGCCAGCGCGTGACAGTCTGGTAGCCAGCCACCCACTGCACTTCTTTGCACCCTCCCTTCAGACATTTGTATACATTGATGAGATCCTCCCTGAGCCTTCTCTTCTCCAGGCTGAATTATCCCAGATCTCCTAGCCTTTTCTTGGCGTGTATTTCTCTGGTCCTCCTTCTTGCCCTTCTTGAAGACAGGAGTGACATTTGCTTTCCTGCAGTCCTCAGGCAACTTTCCCAATTGCCATGATTGTACAATTACTGAGAGTGGCTTTTTAATTAAATCAGCCAGCTCCCTCAGCTAGCCTCCCATCAGGGCCCATGGACTTATATATGTCCAGGTTTTTTAAGTATTCTCTGACCTCATCCTTTTCCACCAAGGGTACATCTTCCTTGATTCAACCTTTCCCCTTGGTCTCTGGGGCCTCAGATTTCTGAAGGCCAGTCTTGCTACTAAAGACTGAAGTGAATAAGGCATTCAGCACCTCAGCCTTTTCCATGTCCTGTGTCACTATGGCCGCTGCACCATCCAGCAGTGGGCCCACATTTTCCCTAGCCTTTCTCTTGCCACTTATGTACTAATAGAAGCCCTTCTTGTTGCTTTTGGCATCTCTTGCCACATTCTATTCCAGGTAGGCTTTGGCTTTCCGAACTGCTTCTCTGCATGCTTGGACAGTGCCTCTATGTTCCTTCCAGGACACCTGTTCCTGCTTCCACCCTCTGCATACTTCCTTTTTGTGTTTCAGTTTTGCTAGGAGCTCCTTGTTCATCCATGCAGGCATCCTGGCATTTTTGTTTGACCTCCTACTTATTGGAACAGACTGCTCTTGAACTTGGAGGAGATGATCCTTCAATATTAACTAGTTATTTTGGCCCATCTTCCCTGAAGGGCCCTATCCCACGGGACTCTTTCAAGCAGATCCTTGAAGAGGCCAAATTCTATTCTCCTGAAGTTCATCATGCAATACAGCATGTATTTTGGAATCTGTTACATGTCATATAAAAATACTAGTTGTAGTAAGAGAGTTGTAAATTGGTGTGACTGTGATGTAACTGTAAAAATACCACCTTTGTAATATTATCAGAAAAATTCAGAATTATTTTGCTTCTCAACCTTAAAAAAAAATCCAACAAAACCAACAACCCAAAACAACCCACTTCCTACCCTCTACAAAAAAACCAAAAGCCCGTATTATGTGTCATGGTTTCAGCCCAACCGGTAACAAAGGACCACGCAGCCGCTCGCTTACTCCTCCCGCCCCCCTCCGGTGGGATAGGGGGGAGATGGAGGAGAGAAAAGGAAAAAAAAAAAACAACAAAAAAACGGAACCTCGAGGGTTGAGATAAAGGCAGTTTACTGGGACAACAACAACAAAAAAAGAGAAGCTACAACAGTAACAATGGTACTAATAAAAGAGTATATAAAAGGAGTGATGCACAGTGTAACTGCTCACCACCCAGAACCCAATGCTCCGCCACTTCCCCCACCGAAAGTCGAAAGAGCTCCCCCCAGCCCACTCCCCATATATATACTGAGCATGATGTCACATGGTATGGAATAGCTCCTGGGCTAGTTCAGGTCAGCTGCACCGGCTATGCCCCCCACCTCCCAGGTTCCTGTAAAAATTAACTCTATCCCAGCTGAACCCAGGACATTATGATATATCAATGAAGCTATTTCTAGTCCTTATTAAAACTGACCGATATATATTCAATTTTTACATCTTTATACCTTTACATTAGGAAAGTTGCTAGATTGATGCCATTAAAAATACATTTTCAAATATTCCTGTACAGTGGAAGGAAATTAAAACAGTAATTTTATGTGGCTTAAGATAAAAAAGATAAAACATTCAGAAACAGTAGTCAAAGGCTCTGACCTCAAAGACTTCCTCCTTGAGCAAAATGGGTTTGACTTTCCCTTATGCAAGAGAATGTGGTTTTGTTTGCATATTATTTTGTATACACACAATTCTTCCATGTCTTCTGAAACACAACACCTGTGTGACAATATCTAGAAATATTGTGTATTACAGCAGTCTTTTCTAGCCCATAGTCAGGAGAACTATATTTAAAAAAATAAACCTTGAGAAATATTTGCTTTCTCAGTGCATTGAAATGGAAATCTAGTCAGAAAAAAGATCTTTAAAGCAATCTTCGGAAACATGGCAGAGAACACATGGATCCTGTACTTGCTTTAGATGTGGGAGAAACAGATTTAAATAAATAGACTGAACTAGACAAAGGTCACACTTCAGGAGAAGGACTTGATTCCTGAGCTACTAGTTCATCTTGTTTGCTTTCAGCTCCTATTTTAGGATGACTTACGTTACATGCTGGGATTGTATGCTAGAGTGATCAAAAGGAAGTAGGTTACCAGTTTAAACTAAATTCTTAATTTTTGACACCTTAAGTCAAATCAGATAATTGTGTCTTTGTCTAAATGTTAGGTGGCTTTAGTAAGTGCAATACACCTGAACCTCACATTCAAAATTAACTAATTGTTTAGGGGTTGTAGTAGGCAAAAAAATCACTTAAATTGTGAATGCTGACAGGCACCAGATAATTGTGTGTGTAAATGTTCAAATCTGAACTTTTGATCTCTCAAGCAGAAACCTGCTTGCTACTTGTTAGCTACAACTACTGTGGGGTGGCTGTAAATTATTGGTAATACCTGGACTAAACAAAAAAGTCCTGAATCTTCCAAATAATAAAAAATGAGACAGAATTATCAATTAAAAGACTGATCATATGTTCTGCACATATACTATTTAGACTGAGAAAAGTCTGGTCTTAAAGTCCTGGAAAGGAGGTAAAGATCTTAGCTGAAGAAAAGATCTGGGAAGTGGGGAAAGATCCTGGAAATCAGGGAGATGTATGAAAGCAAATGCCTGGATACGTCCAGGACCTTAACTAGTAATACCTGGGACTAGTAACTGCAAGCAGCTGCAAATCAGAAATGAACATGATTTTCTGCCTGACTGACAGCAGGCTCCTTGCTTGGGGAAGGCAAGGCTAGATCTAGGGAATATAGGTCTAGATCCCCTCTAGGACAGGGGATAGCCTGGTAGAGTAAAGGGTCTAATCATGCAAATTCTGAAACTAAACCAGTATCCACATCCACTACAGGTTGTTTGCTTTGTCCCACCTGTGACAGGGCTTTTAGTTTTGTTCTAAAAAGAAATAAAGAAAAAAATAAATAGAAAAGGCCAACCCACAGATTCTGGATTTTTCTTAACAATAATATCACAGGTAAACTTTATTGTTTGACACACAAATGGCTCCTGCTTACAAGTTCCTGGCTACTGCTTGCACATTCCTTTCTAAGACAGCCACTCCTGTTGAATTGCCAGAGAGAGAAAACAAATTTTTTAGTGAGTTTTAGGGACTATACCTAACAAAGGGACTGTAAGGCTGACTTTTGGCTGGCAGAGATACATGCAATGCTTTATGAAACAGTTAGAAATGTATCACTTTCCTATTCTGCAATTAATATTATTCTTATAGGTTTAAGATGGTGGCACTCCTTTCTGCAGAGAAATTGATGGGGCTTTTTCCTTGCTACATCCAGTTGTCCAGACAACTGATTAAAGTTTTTATGTTTAAGAAACACTTTCTTAGTAATTGTGCTCATCAACCTGTTACAGTTAGGCTTTAAACTTAAGATGTTCAGAAGATGTTACTGATGATCTAGTGATACAGATCATATTGCTAGATTATTCATTACAAACAGCAATATGACTTAACAAATGGAAAGACATACCAGATGTTTTCCTTTATCTTTGTAAATAATGAATATTCCTATTTATTTCTTTCTCTCCTTTCATTACTGCTCCTCCAAGATAATATTTTCAACTGAGGGTTTTTCAAAATTTGGTTCATTTAGTATTTTTAAGAAATTGTGAGTGTAATTTAACCAGATATCTAACACAAGAATATATAACACAGATGATAGGAAGTACATTGCCTCAGTCAAAGTAAAGTTACTACAAGAATAAAATGTCTATTAAGATCAAGCATACTAATCTTGCCAAAGAGAACTTGTATAAATTCTTAGGAGGGAAAGTATAAAGGAACTACATGAAGGCAAAGAGGGCTGAGAGGAAAGAAGCACTCTCTAAAACTGCTGACTAAAAGCACTTTGTGAGGGAAATTGCTAGAAATATATTCCAAAACAAACAAATAGAAAATACAGTAGAATGGTTCAAAGAAAAACGCTCTGAAAAAATTTGCTGCCTTGTGGCTAGAGATGACATTGAAAGTAGCATGGACACAAGTTGATTAAGCTGCTGTCAACATATTTGGCCCCAGGAATCAGTTACTATTGATTTACAGCTTACAGTAAAGGAAAAAAGGCAGAAACTTATGAAAAGAGCTGTATTCAGTAAATTCTATTAGCATATTCACTGCAAAGGATGAAAAAAACAAGTTGGAATTAATCTAAGGAAAAATTCACATCAAAAGACTGTGTTAAAACCAAAAGTGCCCTTTGTGTTGCAAGCCCATGAGAAAAATGAAAGCATAACTGATAAATTAATTTATATATATTATTTTTTAAAATTTCTACATCCTTAAAATAGTGGCATATTACAGGTAGGCTTTTAAAAAAACAGTATTTAGTATATAAAATCAGTGAGTTGCTAAAAATAAAACATGATTGTTTCATTCATAAGACGTTCACATTATGTTTATTTAGATATTCTGAAATATAAAACACAAGCCCTCTTCTCTGAATAAATGACTGTCTTCTCAATTGTTTAGACCCAAATATGAGTATAAGGCAATCAGACCTTCAGAACATGTTGTGCCTGTCACATGGAGAGCTATAGCTGCCAAGACTATTGTCAAAGACTATCACAAAACATCTTGCAAAAAAAGATATAGATAGTGTGACTGTAGAAATACAAACAGGAATACAGGAGCTGCCAGCAGCTATAGGTCAAATAAATGGGCTATCAGCTAAAATGAAATTAAAGTACAGACAGCATAATTTATAATACCAAGACTTGGTCAATTGATGCTTTAGTACAATTTAATTAGGTAAATTCTATACACAATCCTAGAATAGTATCATAAAGCCAGTTGCTCCTTTTCTACATGGTCAGGTCCACCCCTCGATCACGAGCCCACCTATATGTCGCATCTCTCCCTAGATGTTCCGATGTCTCATGGGCCCATCGAGCTACAAATAGCTCCCCCTTATGCTCCCAGTCCAGGTCCATCTGAGCTATTTCTATTTTGGCAGCCTTGTCTACCTGTTCATTATTTCGATGTTCTCCAACTTGCAGCAATCCCACAACAAAGGGATCTTCTGAGAGGCCAGGCAGGGTAGATAACTGTTTGATCTTCTCTGCACTTACAGTGGCTACACCAAAAGCCCTTTGGTACCCCTTTGGGTCCTTGAAGTACCCTCTCTTGAGGTAGTCTTTCCGCAAGTCCCGAAGTTCTAAGGACGTCAGGGACCAGGTAGTTTCCGCTTCCTGTTTAAGTTCCCTCACTCCTTCCTCCAATTTCTTTATCGAAGGACCAGCTTCTAGATTAAGCCTTTCCTCTTCTTCTTCTTCCCTCACTAATCGATGGTATGGACCTGTTCATCTCCTTGTCCACTGTTTCCTTTTCCCTATTGGGGCAATTACTGTAGTTGTTGTTGTTGTTTGGGTCCCTGTCTTGAGCATGGTGTCCTCAGATGCAGTCTGGGTCCTTGCCTCAACCGTGGTCCCCTGAGAGTGTTGAACTATGGCTCGGTAGGCATAGGCCAGGCCACAGTACAGTGCGAGAAGCTGCTGGTTTTCATTGGAATAGGCAAGGCACCCTTCTATCAGGTGGCGCGTCAGTTTGCCAGGGTTACTTGCCTGTTCAGGTGTAAAGTCCCACATTATGGGAGGTGATAACTGTCCTAGGAATCTGCCCAAATCCTTCCATATACCCTGCCACCCAGGGACCGGTCACTTGAGGGCACATTTCAGTATTGCCTCACCTGAAACTTGTCTTCTTTTATACCAGGACAAGACCAGATTCTACAATACCCATAATATACCACCAGTATTAATTATTAGTATTGAACAGCTCATGGATGGGAGCCAGGGAGTCTCGGTTTGTCCGATATTGCTGGCAGTGCACCGTCCTGGTAGCGATTGGCACCTGCTGTGTATAAAGGTATCATCTACCAACTTAAGCACTCTTTCATAGAGATGCAGCCCTACCTGTAGTTCACATTTGTCCATTTTATTCTTTTAACAGCTACAGAGACATAGATAGCACTGTATTTTCTTTTTTCTTATAATTTTTGCTGGCTGGATGTTTGGCCTGCAAACTGTATGTGGTGAATCGCTCCATAAGACCAGGGTTATTTTTTTTCTTAAACGAAATAGAGGTAATAAACAACTGTTTTAATGTTGAATGTGTGTTGTGTTTCTTGATTGTTTAATATGGTTATGGCATTTACAATTCCCCATTATTTTCTTTCCAGCCCAGCACATGCAGAAGAAAGAAGGAAAACATGCAGTGGTTTGTTCTTTCTTCAAAATCCAAGAAATACCTGAAGCAGCTGGAGCTGCTCACATGAGAAGTGAATGAATAGGGGTTTGAAACATTGGTCAGAGGTCTACTCTTACGTGTTTAAGACAGACAAACTCATACTAGATACAGTGTGCTGTGAAAAGTAATAAGATGGTCAGGAGAATGGAGACTATCACGCAAAAGAACAGTAAAAATACTAATTTTGTGAAGCTAATAAATAATGTGTGAAAGAGGATATGGTAGCAACTCTGGGATGAATTAGGAACAATAAGGTTTTATTAAGCTTCAGGATAGTACCATGGCAGTACTGTCTTATAAGATAAATAGTCCTTCCTGAAGTTTATCCGTCTACCCTTCACCTAGTATGGCATGTCAGATAAGAATAAACCAGTATGTCTGAGGAGAGGTAGTGAGTGTATGAGATAGTAAGTTTGTTCCAAATATCAGAATTATAGTGACAGTATCTTAGACCACATTGCTTTCTCAGTTACTAAAGCCGAACAACTTTGATAAATATAGCCTCAGAAAGGAGTGAAAGTCCTAGATGACTCAGTCATATTATTATACTCAGAAGTAGATTTTAGCTAGTGTGAATCATGTGCAATCTCATCATCATATGCAATCCCACTCTACATAACCAGCCATCTGAAGTAACAAGTTGCTTTAACAGATTTATTAAATAACATGGTTTCAAGTTTAGGAGCCTACTTTTTTGTTCCTGCAGGCTTGTTTCTGTATATTTACTGGGAATTTTCTATTCAGAAACTTGTTTCTGCAGGAACATTTTTTCTCTTTCTGCAAAGTTAGTAAAGAGTTTCTGCTGAGTTTTATAATTCTACAGAAATTTAACAGACCTTTCAACCACCATCCAAGTTTTCTCATTATGTGCAGTCACTATATTTTGAGGAATGCTAAAGTAACTAGATCTCACTCGTGTTAGCTGAAAACAATTAACTGAATGAAACACAAGCATATAAGAAGAAATTCATCCTAAGACTAGAGGTCACAAGGTAGTTTTTATTTTGAAGTGTTCACGCCTCTCTAAGCAGGAACTGTCAAAAGCTACTTCAAAAGCAGGGAAATGTTCTCACCGAATTACTTCTAGATTGTAACATTTCACATTGCATCAACCTATACAAAAACATGTTTACAGTTCAGGCATATTACTTCTGAAGACACAATGGCACATACAACCGCAAATGTAAATACAAATATAAAACAGCCATCAGCATCCAGATACCTGGAGGTAAAAGCAAAATAAGTAACTTGTCTACTGATAATAACCACATATTTTGTTCTCCATGAGTGTTAATACATACAATAGATCTTTTTTGCACAAGCAAGAAATTGTATATTTCAAACAAAAAGGGAAAACAGTCACTGAAAATAAGAAATTACTTCTTAGTTAGGGTAAAGGAGTTTCTTAAATTTCCCTTTTACTGTACACTAGAGATGGAGGTCACTTCCACTGGGGTCTGAAGGGCATATGCCTAAATAAGTGGTTTTCTATGATTACAAGAAAAAGAGAGTTGGCAGGAGTTCTGCTCTTTGTTTCTCCATAAAAAGAAAATTTTCCTACAAACTCATAGAATTTCTTGATTTTACAGATAGAGGTATGTTAGTTAGGCCAACTCATTCACCTGTGTTCCATGAAGGATTTTCTTTACAGTAGGGCCAGGCTGTTGGACTAGATGATCATTGTATGTCTCTTGCAACTGAAATATTCTGTTCTATTCTACTCTATTTTATTTTATTCTATTCTATCAAATTCTATGTATTGTAGAATATTGTGCAGGCATTTTCAAGTGTTATTAAAATATTGAGAAAAATCTGATTCATAAAAGCATAATGAACTGCAATATAAGATAGATCTGTATCAGAAGGTGTGCAAAGATTTGTAAAAGAGAGATTTATATGTAGAGCAAACAAATTAATCTACTGGAACAAATGCAAGGCCTCCTAATTAAATAGGAGGCCTGATGATGTGAATACTATGGATGCTCAGGAAAAAAAAAAGAATAAAGGCAGTGTAAGTTTCTAGCAATAATTCTTCAGTATGTCTTCCCTGTCTCCAGTAAAGTGTATTTCAGGAACTTCTGAACCAGAAGCAGTGTCTTTGTTAAATGGCAAAAATAATAATAAATCTAGTGAGAGTTTATTTGTTTTATCTAAATCCAATTTTTAACCCATCTGAGTTTTTAGCAGCATCCTGTGAGAGGAACTTTTGCAGCTTAACTTTACATTGTATAATTCCTTTTTCCTGTTTGGAAACAACAGTTACTTTAATTGTTGCCTTCTTGTTCTTGTGTTAGAAGAGCTGATTAATAGTAATTACTTATCCTTGTTCTTTGCATAACTCCTGGGTTTGTAGACCTTTTCCTCCTGGATTGTCCTTTCCGGTCTTCTTAGAGCTATTCCATCTAATCATATCTTGCACAAAAGCTGATCTATTCCTTTGTTTAGTTACCCTTCTTTGTCCCTCTGTGTGTCTATTCTAACTCTGCCATATTCTTTTTGTACCAGGGAGACCAGTAGATTGCTTGATACAAACAAACATGGCCAAGCTGTGAATCTGGAATGGTCTGATATAGTTTCTTTGTTTGCCTCTTGTTCAGTCTGATAACCAATTCAACTTTTTTTTTTTCTTCGTATTTTATTGTTAACAGAAATGCTCTGACATCCATTTTATGGAATTACATTTCAGTTCCTTATTCTGTAATTATTCCCATATAATACTTTATTATAATCATTTGTCTGATGCTTAGAAATTTATTTAATAGGTTAATCCTATTTTTTTTCAGGTGGATCCATTTGTTGCTGTTTCCTAATTGTCTACCACAAGGTGGTCTTAAAATATCCTTATAAAAGTTAAGATTTAAACCCAATTTCCTCTTTTCCCACATGCTAATCTACAGTATATCCCTTCCATAAACAATGTTGTAGTGTTTTAATTGTGAGGCATGTATGTTTGTTCATATTCCCCCAGAAAAGGTCCCTCAACTACTACCAAAAAAACCCCCGACTTCAAAACTGTCATATCTGGCACAGTTGTCTCTTTTCTTTTTCAGATACCTTATAGATAGTAAAATAATCTAGAATAATGTATGAATAATATTATTGCAGAATCTATATTTTCAATTGCAATGCAAGCTGAAGTTCCAGTTCATATTTCAGGATGTGATTTACACTCGCACATGGTATTTTTTTCACTGCGGTCGTGCCACAAATAAGCTTTGCCTATCATAATCCTGCTCTACAACTGGCAACAGGATGCAAAAAAAGTAACATTTTGTTAATTAAGATGATAATTTCTTTCATTCACAGATTAAATATGTGGGTAAATATATTATAGAAAATGGAAACTGCTGCTTTATGGCAAGTGATTCATTAAGTTTTGAAAGCAGTGTGCAAGTAATAACACTGCAGACAGAAAAAAAAGAAGCAAAGCCATTTAAATAGGATTAGAATGGTACCTCCATGTGTTAAAATTACTACACAGTTTTTCTTAAGGTTTGGGGATTTCCAAAGATTTGTGCTATTTTAGGCTTTGGTTATGCTAAGTTAAATAGAATTTAATTTTTCTGATCCTAAAAGAATATTTATGATTACAATAACAAAACCAGCAAATACCTGTTTCAGAAAGCAAAAAGGGACACTAATCAAATTTTTACAGTTTTATGAAGTTCCTAAGAAAATGTTATGATACTATGCCACTGTGAAAAAAAGTACTTGTGATTCCAGCAGTTTTCCAGACAATCATTGTCACAGGCAAAACAGTCTCAATTTGGGGAATTTCACTCAATTTATTGTCAATTACCAAACTTTTAATTACCAATACAGGTATTGAAAAAAAATATTATAAACAATTACATACTTCAGAAAAACAATTCCTTCCCCTTCCCCTGGCTCAGCTTCCTCCTTCCTTGCCTCAGTTTCCCCTTGTTTTCACTACACATTACACTTGGTCCCTCCCAACCCTTTCAGTGACGCAATGGGAGATGCTGGAGGTAGGAGTCAGTGTGCAGCATTTTCTTTCTACTGTCCCTTGCTTCTCACTTCTTCCCTGCCCCAGCATGGGTTGTCTGTGGGCCACAGTCCCTCTGGAGTGTTCTTGTTTCAATGTGGGTCCTCCATGGCCCACCATCCCTCAGCGCCATCCCTCCTCCATTAGAAGTACCTCCTTCCAAGAGACCATCTCCAGCCATGTCCACAACAATGTCCTCTTCCATGTTCCTTCTCTCTTTTCTCCAAAGTTGCCTTTTCATATACCTCCTCACAGGTCCCCTTTTATGCATCCTCTGTGTCTCATCTCACATATATCCTTTTTGTGCCTCCTGCACCCAGCTGCTGCCACCCTTCCTTGAACATGCCTGATCAGAGGCACCATGTGCTCCTCTGGCTGGCTGAAGGTCTGAGGCAGGTTTGTGTCAGAATTAATTACAGTGAGAAAGAGGGTTTGGTTTGGTTTGGTTTAGTTTGGTTCAGTGAGAAGAAAGAAAGAGGAAAGGGAGACTCATTTTTTTAATTAAATAAGAAGGCTAATTTCTGATACTTCATCTTAAAGTAAAACAAGCAAACAAACAAAACAAACCACCCAAAACACCACAGCAAGCTCCTGTGCTCCAAAAGAAATATGATCTGAATTCCTCAAAAGGGTAAAAAATTCCTGTTGAAGAGTGTGCATGTATTATGGCTTACTCGGTCCTGTCTTCAAAATCTGCTAATTAGATCGCAGAGGTGCAAATGAGGTTTAATACATCTTTATCCAAAACTTGAAAAAATGTGAAGAGGGTTTTCATATTTCACTGTCTTACCTGTATCTTTTTATTGCTTAATAATAACAGAAGAAAAAAATGTAATTTAAGTTGAAAGGCTATTCTTGCTATGATTTTACTACAAATTAAGATTATAGGACAGAGGCTTGTTCACATAAAAAATTTTTATTAAATCAGAAATATTCAGCAAAGATTGACTTTTTTTTTTTAATGACTGATTATTACAGTTATATGTAATGCTGTATTTTAGGATAGAAACTTCTCCATGGCAGCATTTAAGTAATATAAATAATATAATTTGTGTTTCTTAACCTCATTACACATTGTTCAGGGAATCACCATGTCAAAAATGCAAGTATTTTCTGCCTAGCTGTGAAGAGATTTATAGCTAAAGAGCATATTATGGAAAGCATATATAAAGTGTCATCTTGACTGAATCAGAGTTAAAAGAATATAGACAGCATCAAAATACCACATGGCTACATATTATTCCATTTGAATTTCATCTAGTTATTGCTGTCTAGATAGCTATCATTTATAGTTCATGTACATTTTCAAGAAAAGTATGCAGTTTTAATTAGCTGAAAATTGATCACAGTATCAAACTATTTGACACCTTTAACATTGAAAATTATTTCCTGATTTTTTGTTTTGTCTGGCTTCCACCTCCAGTGGGTCCTTATTATGTCTAGATTAAAGAGCTTTCTCCTATTCCCTTCTGATTAAGTACTTTGTACTTGTATGCAACAGGCTGCTGCTTCACTTTGAAACAAAAGAAAACAGACTGAGATACAATCTTTAGGAAGATTGAAATGCAATCTCTAAGTTCCTTAAAATAACTTAATGCCAGCCCACATCAATTTAAATCTGGCCTTCTGTGTTCTTCAGCCACGTGATCCTATTCCTCCTTTACCTAGTACCTCCTGCAGGGAGCTGAGTCAGGGAGGTGAGAAAAATAACCCAGCATAAAAAAGTGATTACTTTTAATCTGAGCAGTTCCCTGAGTCAGGTTGGTGAAAACTCACATGAATGTTGCTGCTAGCAGAAAGTGAAGGGCGTAAAAGGAGCAGGGGTAAATGGAAAGGCAGAACTGCAACAGCTCAGTCTTTGATTAGCATGAAGTGCACTAGATCTATACCCTACCTCTTTACTGCATGACATTTTATTTGGTCTTCAGTTATTTCTCTCATTCTTTCTGTTAGTTTAAATTTTTCTAGCCTCTTGACAATGTCAACACTAGAACTCTATGCAATAGTCTACTCACTCACAGGGCCATACACAAAGCTGTATCCCTTTCTTGAATTTGTTACTTTCCTATCTATATAACAAACCACTAGATCACCCTTTCTTTGCATACAGCAGTGCAAAAGGGAGTTATATATCAGTTTTCCTACTATCATCCCTACATTGTTTGTAGTAATCCATTCTGAAAATACAGACTGACTTCTTTGCTTTTGGATGTATAATTACATTTGTTTTAACAGACCTAGCTTATCAAAGAAACAGTCTTATTCCATAAGACTGCTTGTGCTGGTTTTGGCTGGGGTAGACTTAATTTTCTTCACAGTAGCTGGTATGGGGCTGTGTTTTGGATTTGTGCTGAAAACAGTGTTGATAACAGAGAGATGTTTTTGTTATTGCTGAGCAGTGCTTACACAGAGTCCAGGCCTTTTCTACTTCTCACTCCACCAGGGAGCAGGCTGGGGGGGGGCACAAGGAGTTGGGAGGGGACACAGCCGGGACAGATGCCCCCAACTGACCAAAGGGATATTCCAGACTGTATGATGTCACGCATAGCAATAAACCTGGGGGAAGAAGGAGAAAGAGGGTATGTTTGGCGTGATGGTTCTTGTCTTCACAAGTAACCGTCATGCATGATGGAGTCCTGCTTTCCTGGAGGTGGCTGAACACCTGCCTGCCAATGGGAAGTAGTGAGTGAATTCCTTATTTTGCTTTGCTTCTGTGCACAGCTTTTGCTTTACCTATTAAACTGCTTTTATCTCAACCCACAAGTTTTCTCACTTTTACTCTTCTGATTCTCTCCCCAATCCCACCCTGGGAGGACTGAGCAAGCGGCTGTGTGGTGCTTAGTTGCCAGCTGGGGTTAAACCACGGCACTGTTGTAGCTACCATTTTCTCATAAATTACCAATATGGTTTTCTGTAGATAAGTTTTTGGTTATCCAGGCTGCTGATGAAAATTTTGAAACATGTTAGGCTTAGTAACTATCCTGGTAAAATGTTACTAGCAACATATGTATTTCATTGTCGTCTTTTATTGACAGGTATTTCCTGAATCATTTTGGTTAGTCTGCTCTTAACCTATATGTTGTTTGTCATCATAGCTTGATGATTATGTTTTTAAGGCACAACAATATTAAAAACAGCCTAAGCCTTGAGACTCAGTTTGTTCTATGAGGGATCACACAAAAGCCAGTTGGAGGGATTTTCTGGAAGTGTTGAGACTGGTCAGAAAGTGTGAAACTAAGGGTATCCTACTGCTTTCATCACATTTCACATGGATTTTTCACAGAGTTAGTCACATTCATTTTGAGCTACTTTATACATGACACTGTAAACAAAATAAAAGCCCAGTTTACTAACCCAAGCAGTGCAGTGTGTAAAATCAACTTAAACGTATTAGAAAGTACATCAAGCATATGTAGAAAGAGATTAGTAAACAATGTAATCAGAATTATGACATATGAAAAACCAATTTTTTGTGAGAAGGTTGTGGCAGTGTGCTCCCTCTTGCACCCCACCAACCTGACCTTTACTTCCCAGTAACCCTGCTAAAGTGATAACCACCAGTGGCAGTCATAGTGGATGCATCTGGTTGGGATGGCTGCATCTGGCTCAAAGTGGATTTGGTGGAGACAGATAACAACACAATAACCAAGGGCTAATTTGAGCAATGTGCCCACCTAACCACAGCACTGGTCAATGTCCAACTCAAGCCAAATTTGGAAAAAGCTAACATCTGTAGTCGGTATGCAAATATGACTATGAGTCAATTATCTTACTCCATAAATAGTGGACAGCCCAGGGCCCATTGAGCTCTCCTGCATGGCAGCGAGCTGCACACCAGGATCTCCCCTTGAGTACGGACACCTCTTAAGGTTACTCCTTGAGGTTGAGAGATTCCTTGCCACAACAAAATCTTGGTAAATGATTAATAGCATGTTAACTTAGAAATCTTAGCTAAGTGATATAAAGGATTGATTGCACAAATATAATCCTTTAGACATAAACCGTTGACCAAGTCTGGGACTAGGAGTGGATCCAGCCACACTAGACTCCTCTCAGAGAAGGAGTTTAAAAAGCAAGGGGGTCTGCTCTGAACCTCATGACTTAATGGGACGGTCTCCCTGACAGTTTTGTCTGACCGTCTCCTCTATGCAGTAAATATCAAGTGAACCTTGCCATCAAATCTTGTTAAACCACTGCCATATTTACTATCAAACTTTTTTAAATTGCTGGTTTATATCAATAAACTTATTGCTACTTCTTTCTTATGAGTGAAGTTCGTCACTCCATCTGCGACAAAGACCTAGATGAAAGTTGTGTAACAGACTCATTAGATGTGCTACATATATATGTGTGTGTGTTGTGAAATGCTGTCTTAGTAGTAATAACAGCAGCACTGACTTTAACAATAGATTTCTGATATAATATTTTGAATGTAAATTTACATAGTGACTTGTAAATTTACATAGTAGCCGAGCATTTTGCATTTTTTCATTAGTTTTTTATTGATATAACAAAGCTAAAATAAAGTCCAGTGGAAGTCTCTACCATTGCTTTCAGAGACTTTGGGCAACCCCTAAGTGAGCTGTCAAAAGCAGTCAAATGAGGAAAAAGATATTTAATGCAGTATCATGATAGCTTTAAGGAATACTGGTAACGTAAGACATGAAGTCATAGTAAAATAGAATGGGCAGGTAACGTTAGGATGCAGAAAATTTTTGGAACAGGAATTAACAATGCAGAGGCAGCTCAAGTAATCAATATGAGAGGGAATATATAAATATGAAGAGGAATTTGGAAAGACATGCATGGGAAGTGTCAGGTTTTTCATATCTATTGTCTATAACATGGTAGAGCTAGGCTGAAGAAAATACTGTGTTAATGATGATGTGCTTCTCAATGATTTGGAAAGTAGTGGGATTTTCAAATAGCATAACTGATTATCGCAATAATGCTTAAACCCTGCAAGTCTGTTCTTTTTATTATACCTATGTCATGTCTAGGGCAAGTATAAACAGTGAAGGCAACATGATTTTGCAACTTGAACCTGTTAGGATCTCTAAACAAAGCATTTCTTTCATTCCATGATAGCATAGTACCCCTGGCTAGTGCTTACTTCAAAATTAGTATGCTGCAGTTCAGATTTGCCCATAGTATGTCATTATATGAGTGCCTACCTTGCTATGTAGAGATGTCAGGAAATATGTCACTATTTAGGAAGGAGTCAAGTAGTTAGCATAAGAATTGAGCAATTCTTTCCATCCTTAAAGATGACCACTGAATGATGAGCAGATCTTGTTAACTATATTACAGTAAAACAAAATTATGAAATGTCTGTTTTGTAACAAGGCGAATACATAATATGTATATAATTTCAGGAAGAACTATTTTAAAGAAAACACCCATTTATGTAGTATGGTTTTCTTGGTCGATTTTTGCAATAAAGCTTTAAATGACTTTGTCCTTGAAGAGACCTGACTCAGCAAGTCACCTGTACTCCAGTGTTTACATTTACAGATATAAGCAGAACTTACATATGTAATAAAAGATCATAGAGACATTGACTTACAACGTGGTGCAACCAGTAGTATCAATATCTGACTAGGTATCTACTATCCAACATGCAGAGAAGTATTGATGTTTATACCTGATATCAGGTATGAGTTATGATCCTAGGCTCACTAGTGAGTCAGCAGAACACAACCCTAAATTTGGAGCAGTTAGATATTTTTTTTTTATTTGTATCATTTTAAAAGGTGTTGATCATTCCCCCCTCAAATAAAAAAAAAAAAAATTTTAAAAAGCTAGTTCAAACAAGATGATGCACAACCTGCACAGATCAATGTATGTATGTATTGTAGTTCTGATAGATCAAGACACTTCAGGATCAAAATCAGGCAGTCCATCTTGACATCTTAGGAATCCAGTAACATAAATCTTGATGGTCCATTTATGAACTGTCTGGGTCAGGCACTGTGCTAATTTTATTCTTATATTCAAAATTGATTTTAAACTGCAGTAGATCTGAGAAAAAAGGTTCCAGTTGAAGTGTTCTTCTATTCAATCAGTTAATCCTAATGCTCTAAGGATCTCCATGCATGATTAACATACATCATCCATTTATGCAATTGTAGACAGCAAAACCCCCTAAATATATATCTTTGACATTAATTTCATACAACTGCAATAATGTAGAATTTACTTCAGATAAGTCTTAGGCTTGTGATAGTATTTTCTCCATGGTTTTGATATTCTCTAAAGATATATATAAAAAATAGTCAAAAACAAAGCAAAAAAAAGTATTCAGCTCCTCTGTACTTGGTATTTCTTGGCTGGTATAGATTTTTGTTGGTTTTCTTTCAAAAATTATTCATTAATCTTCAGTTATGGTCTTAGCTGTGTGGATAATCTATTTTAAATTGAAAGGTTCCAAACTATTATTTTACCATAGGGGAAAAAAAAATTATTGTAGAAATAATTAAGGAAAATAAGAGTCTTTGTAGGGCATATACATGACACACATCAATTCCTTTTAAAAATCTTTCATTATATCTCTGTCCTGATCTCTTGACAGGACAGAAAGCAAAGAGCCACAGTTACACCACATTTGTATGGAATAGCAATTGCTTAGGTGACAGCCATATTTATTGGTGTCACCACATCGCAAGAGATATCCTTGCACTTAGAAAAGCAATTAACCTGAAATGCTTCTTGGCTGAAACTATATATTATGGTTTATATTTTTATATTTATTTATGTGGAATACATAATGAAAACATATTATAAATCTTGGGCAAAATTCTAGTTTATAGTACATAACTGTTCAGTGGAAGACCATAAGAAGAATAAAAAATGGGGATGAAATCACAATCCTGCTCAAGCTAAAGAAACAGATTATTATCAAAAGTCTGAGAAGTTGGAAGAAACACTCTACACAGTTTATATATAACCTTTTTAGCTATAGTGCTTCTTAAGATTACATATCCTACTAGCAAGAACAATATATATATGGAAGTTTCAAAGCAACATTATTAGTCTTGGTTTTGAACAGTGTGTTTCTGCATAAGAAGAATCTATCAGATTCTGTCCATTGTCCCATCTAGGGAAACTGCTTCTCCCACAAATGTACAGTTACTTCTGAAGTGGAATCATAGAACAACTGGTTGTAGCACTCCCAGAATTTAGTATTGAAGGTTAGTTTTCAAGTGTTGAAAATACACACACAACTGAAATGGCAGAATAATACTAATAAAGTGAAATATAACATACACAGCACAATGGATTAAGCAATCTGTGTGTGAATATATAGAATGACCCCAATTACATTTTTTCAGTGGGCTTTTCCTTCTGCAGAAGGTTTTTCTCCTCCCCCATCCCCTCACAAGGGAGACTGTTTAATGTTCATCTTAGACAATTTCCCTGTTTCACATGTTCTGCAGACTAAAATGAAAAATGTAGGTTATAATCTGATGGAGAAGTAGAGCAATTTTTAACTTGTAGATCCTCCAAAAGTTATCCTTTCTAGTAAGTTACTCTTTTCACTGGTGGCAAATGCAATTAAGTCTGTCTAGAGCTTCCATTTTTCTGGAATCTTGTATTAAATATTAACCTAATACAGCCGTATCACAACTGTAAATGATTAAACCTACTATAGTAATTCAAACATCTTATTTTTTCCAGCTGAATAAAATCCTAATTCTAAAGACTGCTGTAATGAAGCATGATATATTTGCATTTCAAAACAACAATATTGACAACAGTGAAAAATATTTCGCAGTTCACTTTTTTTGTAAAACCAGATATGGCTTTAATCTTTATTATAATGTCACCTGCTGCTGCTGCCAATATGCTTAAACATCTTTCACAGTTTTCCTATATCCTCAAAAATTTGTTATTCTTATGCATATCACCTGCATGTGACATCCTGTGCAAAGCTGAAGGCATTTTCTTAGCCTGTTTACTAAAGAAAAGCATTTTATTCAATCTGTCTGGCTGTCTGTTTCTAACTTTCTGAACCCATTGGTTAATTTCAACTAATTCTAAGTAAAATTACAAGAAAAGCTGCAAGAAAATTACCACTTACATATAGAGTAGAGAGCCAAGTTAGGCATCCCCTGAAAGGGAGAGGGCAGAAATCTGTTTGCATGCTTCTTTTAGTATCAGGCATTCATCCAAAAACATACACTTTCTCATCATCTGATTAGCTTGTATTTGGCTGCAGACTAGCATTGAGGCTGCTGTTTCTTGCCTAGTATGAATATTGCAGAAATACGGGAAGACTTGGGGAAGGCGAGGGAATAGGATTTGACAGAAGAGATGGCTAGGTGACAAAATATATGAAACCATAGTTTTTATTCATTTCACGATTCAAAACCAGCTTGGGTTTTTTTCTGCTTTATTTTCACTGTTTGAAGTTATGGCAGAATGAAGGAAAGATTCATTTAAAATAATTCCTTTGTTTGAATGCCTTTTATTCTTGAAATGAAAAAAAAAACAACTTGAAAATAATTTGTAACTACAAGAAAAAACATATAGAAAGTTCAATGATCAAATGTGAATTTGCCACTTTTGAAAGAGATGCAGGGATCAAGCTCCTCACGTTCCCAGGTTCATTAAAATTATTGGCAAGTTTGCTAGTATTATATGATTATTCTTTTATCCAGAACATGTAGATTTGGTGAGAATTTATTGCCAGTGACCAGCTAAGCTACTACTCTGCAACAGCAACAACAGTGTCATACAGCTGATTCCTCTTCTGTGTCTTAGTCAGGATAGATCACGTTTGTACACCTGTACCATGGTCCCAAAAAGACATTAATGTATCTTATAACTCATCAGGATATACAAATATAGTCTCTAGGTTATGTTAACCCAGCCACAGGGTTTCTGCCAGAGCTGGCTAACATCTGGCCTACTGAGATGGCAGGTAGGTACAGCCTACCTGAGACTCCAGCTGAACATGTAGACCTACCCTGTGTGGAGGCGATTATAGCAACAATCACTGTGGCTTACAAAAACTTCCAGTTGTAAAAAATAACTTATAAAAAAAGCCAATACCAATAAGATTCTTTTTGGAATGAAGGTGCTGTTGATACCCTTAGTTTAGCCAGGATGTTCTCGATTTAGTGGTAATTGAAAACCTATCTATGAAGTTGGCATAAAATAGGTGAAACTTAGTTTGTGAACCCAAATTTAATGCTGAATGCATGAGGTTGTTGCTGAAATGTTCAGTTTAGTCCTGTGAAAACAATGTTGCTTTTCAGAGTAGGCATTTTAATTTGGGATATTTTAGATGCTTAATCTCTCAGAAGCCCAAGTAGTTGGGTAGAGATTATGTGACCTGTTGGCTCCCCTCAACCTCCAATCAAAAAATTGACCTGGATATCACATTACTTAAGACATCATAATCTGCTTTTTAGGGTCCATTTGTTTTCCATTTCCCTCATCTTACATTGCACATACGTAAATGAACAGACGTATCCTTGGAACTGTTAAGAGTTCACATATGGTCACAATTTGTAAATGGCATTTTCTTACTGAAATAACTTTTCTTCTAAAGTTAATACACATTTGCTATCTATCATGTAATTTTAACACATTAGAAAATTCCTTTGAGACAGAGGTATATAGGTATTCTTCTCAATTCTTACCTAAAGCAAGTAACCCTATAAAGAAGCAATTGAAACATCTTGAACTTTGCCTCCTTTCAGCAGTGAGAAGATTCATGTTAGGACAGTTAAATGCTATTATAGCAGCTCAAAGGCTGAAAGTTTTTACCACTCTTCTATGAAGTAATTTTCAAAAAAATACAGTCTCTCACTTTTTTTTTCTTTTTTGTCTTTTTTGTCTTTTTTGTCCTTTTTTTTTCTTTTTTTTTCTTTTTCTGGAGAATAGTGCAAGGTAAACTGTTGTTTACAGAATAAAGTATTTCAAAATATTGAAAAAAGGCAAAGAGGTATCACCTGCTTAGGAAAATTCCTTCTTACTATTCATTAGATAAACTATAAAAACAGATCTCAAATTCAGAAGATACAAAATAAGCAAGAGGAAGATGGCTGGAGCATGATAAAGGAATAGACTGAAGATTCAGCTGGCATAAATGTAAATTGGTAGATTAATTTCAGAACCTTTGCATGGCCTCTTGCATGTAATAAGAAATATGGCATGTAGAATTAAATCCTAGTATAAACATAAGGAAATTTCTGATAAAATAAAGCCCAATTACAAACTATGGAAAAATGCCTCATTTCATACTTGTATGTTAACCATTAAATTAATTAAGGCAGAGCTTTATGCTACTTGTGATTTATGTGATGCAAACACGAAGCTGGGCAGCTACTAGTGTTTTCACAAATATAGTCCTATTTGCCAGTGAAATGAATTGGCTAAAGGATTATGCAACAAACCTTATTTGTATTTTGGGGCACTTAATCATTTTTAATATGTAACTGGAAGTTCTATTTGCTTTCCAACTCTGCCATATAATGGAAATTCATTGTACCTAATAGCTTGTTTGGATTTACTTAGCAAGAAAGAACATTTCTTTTTGTCTTAAAATACTCCAGAATTGCAAGTATAACCCTAAATATGAACTTAATTAGAATTCAAGGAACCATAGAATAACAACCCAGGGATGACTTGGATATACAAACCCAGAATAAAGACACTGTGGATTCAGAGATGCAGGTCTACCATAAGGGGTTTGTCTGCTCATCAGTTCTTACTGATCTCTTAGTACTAAAATGCAAGGCAGATGGTCCTATTTGCTAGTTTTATAAGGTATTTGTGAAATACAACCTTGTATCACTTGAGGAGTTCTGATATTTGCTGAGGTGAGTTTTCAGTTTTTTTAAAAAAGTGTCCATCACAGTAATGTAAGAGTCAGTGAGACCATTAACAGATACAGTGCTTAAAGGAACTAATTAATTAAACAAGGTTGAATAGAACAGCATGGAACAGAAGATATTTAAAGTACCTTTTTTTCCTCCCCATTTCTGCACCATGGTGACTAATGTTTATTAAGTCCCCATAGTGGGATACTGAAAGATTTTTCGCAAGGTCTCTTGCTGTTTTAAAAGGAAACAATGGCTTGTGGTAAAGTCAACTCATGCTGAGATACATTAACTGCACCATGTTATCAGCTGATAATGGTGCTATTAACACATTACCCACTGTGTATATTTGTGAATTAGGATGTTTCCTTGTTAATAGAATTGAGCCATTTTCTTTGAAATGGCAAGTATTGGGTATTTTGACACCATTTTGGAGGAGGAGTGGGGAATACAGCCTCATTTATTGTTTGGGGGGTTTTGTTGTTTTTGTTTTGGTGCATATTCCCTCTTTAAACTTCAGGAAGTAGATTTACTTTTATTCCGTTTTCTTGCTTTGAGATTTCATTGAGACTATTCAAAGGACATAATTCTTACAATGAAAGAAAAATATAGAAATATACTATGTTGGAGAATTGCCACACTATAGATTCTGAACTTTCCAAAAGGGCAACGATCTAATACAAGAGTAAATAAGGACTCTTAAACTGCATAACTGAAAAGCAGTTGCTTAAGTATAGCGATTTTTTTTTTCCTGGTTAGGTAACACTAGCCAGACTCTGGAGTGTAGCAGAAAGTCCAGTTTCTTATTCATTAGAGAAGACTTGGAAGTAAATACACTTCCTATAAATTCAACATAATCAGTAAGTCTATCCAAACACACATTTGTTACGCATGACCAAATAAAACAAAATGTACTCTTCCTAAAAGCAATAATTCAAAACATGTTGCTGAGATTTTCATACTGTATTTGCTTCATTCTGAATCTGAGTCCATGGCATGAATAATGATGTAATCATTCTTCAAATACATGAAAAAAATGACAGTACAATTATGTGATTAAAAATTGTTATTTATGCTTTCCCATGTCGAAATATACATACTTACTGCTCAGTTTGTAAACATATATTGGCAAAACCAATGCAATATTTTTCATCTATGATAAATTCATAAACTTGCAATGAGAAGCAAATTAAAGTCCTTTTTAAAATTTGACACTAAAACAATCCAAGGAATAGTATTCCAGACTAGTAAACCCTGAAAGAAATCTGTTTATTCTAGATTTTGTAAGATAATGAAATTTTAGCTCTCTGTCTACTCACAGCTTCATAAATTTTCTTGAAAGCATTTCCAGCTGAAAATAAATAAATAAATACCTGGTCTTAATAAAATAGAAATCGGTGCATCTTGCTGGAAGCTGTAAATTTTGAGGTTAATAATAAGGTATGCTGTCTTCTAATTTTGTTATGCAAAGAGGGTAAAGACTCAAAAAACCAGATGATACATGGTGCTATAAAGCAGTATTATGTAATCTATATTATAGAAGTTCTTTACCTTTCAGTACCACAAACCTATAATCATAAACGCAAAATCTCTGAAATACATAGCTTATTAATTATCTTATAAAGGTTTTGTGAATTAGCAGTAACTGATAGTAAGAAAATATTGGACTATCTTTCTAGTTCTGTTATGCATATTCTTCAAGATCTTGGGCTCCTTTTTTATCCTTTCTTTGACTAAGCTCCTTATTTGTATTATGGATGTAATCACTTATTCATTTGTCAGCCCCACCTGTTTTGTTTGGGTTTTTCTTTTTAAATTCAGACTCCCTCTTATTTGGATAGTAACAATTACAGCGAAACTCATGTCTACACAAGATTCTAAATACTTCTACAATGAAAATAAATCACGAGGGAGCATAATTCTCAGTGCAGACAGTGATATCTGAAGATCCTAAGTTTACCTGGGAGTCCCAAAGTCTCCTTGGATCTCCTGGGCAGCTGAAATGGAGATATGAAAACTGTCTTTATACACTTTAAGAAACTTTAGCTGAAGTCTTTTTGTTTCCTTTTTCCAAGCCAAAGGGGGCTAGACCTTAACTATTATTCATTTTTCCCAGATTATACGATACGACTGCAAGACAGCAAGAACAGACCATCTTTCTTTCATGTGCTTTTTTTTTTTTTTCATCCTGAAGAGCTCTGCTGAAGTCTATACAGTTCAGCCAATGCTTCATGATAAATACAAACATTGTATTACAGGAAATTCAGAAGTGGCAGTTGTCATGACCCAGACTGGACAGAACAGGGAGTCGTGTTTAATTAGAAATCCACTCAGGCTAAATGAAGGTGAAACAACACCAAACAATCAGATTTTATTCATGACAGAAGCAAACTGAACTGGGGAGGTGTGGTAGTAGGTGGCAGGGCTTCTCACAACAGGAATTGGCATAAGACTACTTCTGTAAACTGTGTAACCCAGGGTAACCAT
>NW_010972981.1:6605882-6606118 GCF_000737465.1 Haliaeetus leucocephalus | reverse complement strand
TTGACCTCTCAGGTGTTTCCAAGCAGCAAACTGGTGTCCATAACGGTTTCCTCAGTTTCTAAAACAAACACTACAAGACTACCAATCTTTGTCAAAGCTTCTGTGGTTAGATGATTTTAAACAATACTTGAATTTTTATGGTTACACATTATACATTTTCTAAGTTCCTAAGTTCCTATGGCTACATTTCAAACTTAACACTCCCATACCTATGCTTCATAATTTTCTACTTTTTA